>NC_052504.1:51879245-51922775 GCF_014356525.2 Nilaparvata lugens
ACACGAAATGTACTCCGGAGTACGTGCTGTTAAATTGCAAGAAACATGTGCTGCACATAGGTAATTACCGGTTTCATGTGCATGGTCGACATTTAATATCGGTTTCTGAGAACGGTTCAGCACAAAGCCCGCAGTTTACTGAATTTTGAAATTCGCGCTCTTCACTTTCGGACAAATGTTGCATCGGAATTTCACGTTTCATATCCTCATACAAAATTTCGCCAAGATCTGTAATTTCCTGAAGAAATTTCTCCATGATTTTTTCGTCTAAACTACTCGATCTATGGAGTACAGGTCCGTAGGCGATTTCTCCGTTTACATCTATAACAACGAAACAATACCCGCAAGGAATATGCCGCACGGTTTTCTTTGTGTAACTACGAGTAATTTCATCCGAATCGGAATCATCATCATCATCATTATCAATATTCACAACGTATGTTTCTAAATCCGCGTAAATGGTGTACTTTTTCTTCAACGTCGCGCCTAGTTTTTTGAATTTAATTGTCTCTCCGCGTTTAGGATATGAAACGCGCTGAGATTCAAACTTGGAACAAAGTTCCACATGTTTCAACAAATTTGCTTTACCGTCTACATTTCGAGTTTTGTCTGATGTGAACGGTGGAAAACAGAAATTGCATACATGTACTTGACCCTTGTGTTTTGAAAGGTGACAGAAAAGACACGATAAACCGTTTTTCCCGTTCGCGGTATTTACTAAACAATAATGAGTTTTTCCTGCATCGCCTTTCAACATTAAAAGATTAATTTGGTGTTTACGAGTGCGGAAAATGCTTGTACGGTAGGGGAAAAACTTTTGTTGTCATACGCGATGACGTGAATTGCAATGTCCGGATTGAGTATTTCGAATTTCTTAATATCGCGTGTCGTCACCGGGAAATTTACACCTCGTATATTGAGTCTGTGAGCAAACTTGCTCAAATACTTTACAGTCAAGTTCGTGTTCCTTGGCTTCTGATGGAAATACGCGAGCACTGACCATAAAAAACATTTTTCGTCAGAGAGATTTTTGACATTTATAATACATTTTTTGTTTTTCAAAAACTGGGGTGTTTGAATGAAACTGGATGTATATAGGATTAAATTTAATCACGTTCACATCCAGTGATTCAATTTTCTTTAGCACCCATCCACTCCCATGTCTTACGAAATTTTCGAAAGATGAGAGGATTTTCTCACAGCCAAGAAAAAATGCTCATTAAAATCATCATAGTTCTCAAGCACGTTTAGCGCTATGTTGGAGTAACTATGTAGATTTATTAGAGATGAAACAGACTCATCAACCTTGTCATCCAGCACCACTAATTTATACAATAAAACGTTTAAAACTATGTACCACCTTACATTTCCATCATACCGTGCCGCATGCTCCCTAATTATCTCGAAAACTCGAGTTTTCGACCTCTCAAGCACATTCTCAATGTCAATATCCTCATCATCGAGGGTGATGCGATGGTGGACTGCGCTTGAATTGATGCCACGAAGTCTGCGTTCCCTCGGCATGATGCTGAAAAACAAAAGAATAATGATCAGGATGGCATAGGCAATAGTGTGTGTGTGTGTAAAGGAGTACAATTCACAATCAGTTGTGAATTAGCATTCACGATGTTATCACAAGGACAGATAATGTTGCATGAAAGATTGAGATTATTAACATTCGATAAAAGATGGTTGAAATCTTCTCCGCATTTGTCCGCGGAAAACATGGCGAAAGAGGGATTTATATTCGCGTGTGAACCGGACATTGTACGCTGCGTATTTTGTTCAATTTTTTTAGGAGATTGGGAGCAAAATGATGTTGTAGCCAACGAACATGCAAAGTTTAGCCCGAACTGTAGAAGGAAAGGAAATATAACAATTGAAGAGGAGAATTACGATAATAATATTCTACGAGAATATGAAGAAAGATATTTATCATTTACCAATATGCCAGAAGATTTATCTGTACAAGGAGAGTACTTTGAAAAACTACCTCCACACCATCTACATTGTTACATTTGCAAACCATTAACTGATAGAGCAGACTATTTTGCAAGAAATGGTTATTTCTTACATAACTATCACTATCTACAATGTGTGTTTTGTAAATATATTATATTGAACCATTGAAAAAGTAATGCATTTACCGTTTTGTTTATATGCTGATGAGTGTAAGAAAAAAGAAGAAGAAGAAGAAGCTCATATACAGATGAAGCGAAAAAATCACAAGCATGCAGTAATGTAGAAGGTTTTTATCCTCCGAGGACAAACACTGTGCTCGAGGAGAAAAACTGTGCTCGGAGGAGAAAAACTGTCCTCGGAGCATAATTTTCCTCCTCAGAGGATAAAATCGAAGTAAAAATGTACTTACATGTACTGGTTGATGCTGCGTGAATCTCCTCGAGTGTAGAGGTGTAGATAGCGGCCTATGCTACAGGTGTAGATAGCGGTCTATGGTACAGGTGTAGATAGCGACCTATGGTATGATTGATTCCTCTCAGGTGTAGATACTGCCTTTGACTCCTCGAGTTGAGAGGTGAGAAAATGCTGTGAAAACAATGAAATATTTAATAACTGTAACCAAATATATATAAGTAGAGTACTATAAAGTACAATAAATTATCGCTAGAGTGTGCTTTTCATAATAATAATAATAATAAGCTAGAGCAAGCTAATCTGTTAGTAGTGATCTTGTCTTTGCTGATACAACATCAAGCTACTGTACTGAGATGGATAATGTGTTTGGTGCGGGATCAGTGGAGTCTGAGTTAAAGTCTTCAGATTTGTGCGTTCAATTCATTATAGATAGACATTTTAATCAATTAAGTGAATACCATTCTGTTCCTTTAGAAAAAATGAGATATCAATATAAATTAAGTGAACTCTTGGACATGCACCTAGATATATTGGACCAGTTAGCAGAAAAAGGATGGACAAATCTACAATATTTAACTTTTGTGAGAGATTATGAAAAATTAGGGTTTGGCATAGTGATAACTATAATCATATTCTTGTTTGTGGAATAGAATAAGAAGGTTATAATAGAAAACAATGCTTATTTAACAAAAGAACAATTAAATAAACTTATCTGGAATTTTTTACGAGATTCTTCAGATGAAACAGGCTTAGAACAAGATTGACAAAGAAAGATCAAAATCAAGTATGTGTGCAATATTGTAAATAAATGAAATGCATCAACTTTGCTACTGGTTGGTTAAATATTAAAATGCGTTATCTCATTGATGATAGAAAACACTGACAAGATAAGATTCATGTTTGAAAAATGAGCTCCTCTTACTTCCATGTTGAAGGATCTAACATGGAGAACAATATTGTCCTCGGAGAAGAGGAAAATTTAAGTAAAAATGAACTTACATGTGTTGATTTGACGAAATGAAATAATCGGATATGCTTCTCTCAGCTCCTCGACTCGGTTCAGGTATTGTTCCAGCTTAGCTCCTCGGCTATGATTTTCTCGATGCAGGTAAGTTTCCCTCACGAGAGCACAACTGCTTATGAGACCGAGTTGTGAGGTGAGAAAATGCTGTGAAAACAATGAAATATTTAATAACTGTAACCAAATATATATTATAAAAATCAATTTAGTGTTATTTCACAAAAATATGAGAATGTAACAAATTTTACTTACAATCAAATGTTATCGTCGAGCTAAACCTCTGTGGAGTATGCAGTGCTCGCCAATTGTGATAGGCCTCCTCGGCAGCTAGTACGTGTAGACAAGTGCACTCAATCACTCTCCACTACGCAAGCTGCATTATGTGATAAGAAATTAAAAATGTGTTTTTATATAGCTTGATGTATGCACGCACAAGCTGACATCACTTGGTCGCTCACTCAGTCAAGGCCGGGCAACGCCCTCCCGACCTTCACAAGGCCGCCCGAGGAGCAGAATGGATTCACTTTAACTGGCAGTATACGAATGACGGATTAAAAAGGAACTCACGACTGATTTCTCTTTCACATAGCTTTTGCAATAGAGGAAAAAGCGGCAACGTGCCAGGGGGGCTCGAGTTGGGTGCAAGCCAGTCTGCTGCTTGTGTGAGAGAGAGAGAGTCATTTGGTTCTAATCGTTCGAACTGATAAGACGAGAAAATGACTGCTTATTTTGATTGCACAAGTTTTAATGAATTCTCAATTGATGCAGACCAGCAAGTCAATTGGGGATTTGACCATTTCCATTTGATTGGTTTAGAGTAACAAATGTAACATTTCCCGATAATGGTGAAATTCACCTTGAAATTATAGATATTGATAGTGAGGGGGACTTTAAGGAAATTATCAAATTGCCGAATGAGTATTCTCTAGTACTAAACAAGCATAAGCTTAAAAGTTTTCTTTCTCGGTCGTGGGAACTAAATGTCAGTGGAAATAGAATTTTCCTAAGAGAACTGTACCAATATTGATGATGATGATTGTCCACACCAAGTGATATAGGTCTGAGGATATCTATAGCCATTTTTGGAATGCTTGTTCATACTAAATTTACTATAGATATTCTCGGAGAACACACTTACCAAAAAAAAAAAAGTAACGCCTGCGGTTTGTACAGCACATAGAAAATTTCAATATAAATTTGTGAAATTTTTCTTAACTGTCAGGTGGAAAGCAAACCAATTGTATTAATTTGCAATCAATTTAATTTTACAGTATAAAGATGTAACAGATTCACTCAGTATAAAGATGTAACAGATTCACTTTAACTGGCAGTATACGAATGACGGATTAAAAAGGAACTCACGACTGATTTCTCTTTCACATGGCTTTCGTAATAGAGGAAAAAGCAGTAGATATGGAGTAAGCGAGAATAGGAGATAACGCATGGGGCCATCTGTTTTTGGGCCATCTGTTTTTTTCCACCTAGTAGTTTGCACAATCTTTAAGCTTATGTGAGAGACAGAGAAACGATGGGTGTATCACACTCTCTCTCTCTTGTACCCTCCGAATTATTCGATTTGCAATCACTTTATAATTTTACAGTATAAAGATGTAACAGATTCACTTTAATCTGTCAGTAGATAAAGTATAAGTTATTAGATGTATTAATTTGCAATCACTTTATAATTTTACAGTATAAAGATGTAACAGATTCACTCAGTATAAAGATGTAACAGATTCACTTTAATTTGACAGTAGAGAATTTTTCCCTCAAAGGGAAATTATTTTTTCCCTCATCTAGCATTCACTTTAATTTGACAGTATAGCATTAGATGTAGAAATATGGATTCACTTTAATCTGTCAGTATAAAGATGTAACAGATTCACTTTAATTTGACAGTATAGCATTAGATGTAGAAATATGGATTCACTTTAATCTGTCAGTAGAAATATGGATTCACTTTAATCTGTCAGTATAGAGAGAGGGAATTTTTCCTCCAAAAAGGGAATTTTTTTTTTCCCTCACCTTGGCAAGGGGAGAGAGAGAGAGATATATCTCTCTCTCTTTTCAACCCCCTTGTCCTCACTGGGAGAGGGGAGATAAGATAAGGAGAGGGAGAGGGAGAGGGAGAGGGAGAAGGATTGATTGATTGATTGATTGATTGATTGATTGAGTACTTTATTTATGTAGATTACAATATATACTGGCTTATACACTTATATACAATAGCTTACAATACAGCAAAATTATAGATGAATTTACATAATATAGACTAAGAAAATAATTATTGAACTGTATATGATATGAAAAAGCAGTTTGTAATAATATGATAACTATAGATAATAATCATATTGTTATGCATCTACATAAATTGGCGGAGCTTTGGACATATCAATGTCCATTCTTCGGAAAGAATATTAAAAATATCCTCCCCACTAACTCTCTACCAAAACGTTAATTTCGTATTTAAACTAAGGATTTATTTATTAATGGAAATATTGTAAAAGTTTAATCAATATGAATATTAAAGAGAAAAAAAACAGAAAATTGATAGAGTAAAATAATTATATAGGTAGATAAGATCAAATAATTGATTATAAAATGAAGTAGGCTGAAAGTAGATCAGGGCTATCAACTTTCAGTAATATACAGCATTATGCAGTGGATAATTGAAATAACATGAGTTATATAATATATATATATATATATTATATATAATATATATATATATATATATATACAATTCGTTCTATAACATGGTTTAAAGGTTTGTATTTGTGGGATGGGTGGGGGATGGATGTCATGTGATCGTTCTAGGGCCAGACAGTTTCAGTCATTTGTTCCAAAAGATGTTTTTTTAAAGTTAGGATGAAGCTCGCTCGGCTCTCGATGGACCTGATAGAAACAGGAAGTGCATTCCATGCACGACAGGCACTGACTAAGAAGGATTTTGTGAAAATAGTAGTTCGATGATTGGGTATCCTTAAAGTACTTTCTCCGGTTCTAGTATGTGAAGCATCTATCCTCCTACCTTCAGAGACAAATTTGAAATCATCTTTAAAATAGTTCGGATTACCGTATATCAAGATATCTCTAACAAGCTTGACTATTCGAAAAAGCCTCTGATCGGGAAGCTTTAATGTTGAACTAGCAATGTGGGCTGGGGTGATATGATCATGGCGTTGGAGAGAGTAGACGAAACGTAGACAATAATTTTGGCAACGCTGTAGTTTATCATTCAGAGTGACTTGCATATCGTTAAGAACAGAATTACAATACAAGGAGAGGGAGAGGGAGAGGAGAGGGAGAGGGAGAGGGAGTGGGAGAGGGAGAGGGAGAGGGAGAGGGAGTGGGAGAGGAGAGGGGGAGGGAGAGGGGGAGGGGGAATTTGCACAAACTCAGGGTGTGGTGGTGGGGGGAGGGGGGTAATTGCGCAAAAAAACCGGTCTATCCCCACAATTCATATCTACTGACAAGGGAGACAACGAAATAGAGAGAAGATATCAACTATATTGTCACCTCTTACAGTTAAATTCAACAATTAATAAAACAAAATGCAGTTACATCATGAAAAACGAAAATACAATCACTAAATTTAGAAAGTTATCTCCGATATAGCCAATTCGACAGTATCCTACTCTGTCTGCTTTACATTGAAAACGTTTTAGATTGAATCATGATAAGCTTAAAGGACTCTAATTTCAGAAAGAAGAATTGATAGTTATCATAGATATTTCTCAGAAGTTAATCATGAATAACTATACATATATTATGAAAAGATCAAGATAAAATTAATAACACTCTTAGCACATTTTGAACACACTTGGAAACTTTCAAAATAATATCAAATGTTAATAATATCTATTCTGTATCTTTATAATCATTTTGAAAGCAGCAAAGACAAAATATTCCTAAGGAATCACATCACGGAATTCTACATAGGAAGACTATTCAAAAATATGTGATATCAAAACAAATTTAGAAAAGGTTAGGGTCCTTGAAACTTCATTTGATCCTTTACAACTTTAATACCAAAATTATTTCAAAACATTAATTTATCAATAAGGGACCTTTAAACATTTCATATACTAATTGAACTTTTATTTAAGTAGATTATAAAATATAAATTAAAAGAAAACTGAAATTTCCAGCTGGATCCTTACAGAGAAAATATGCCCTAGTGGAAGAGATCCATAGAAATCAATAGAAAAACTCTATTGATATCAATAGGTACTCATGGATATCAATACATGCTCATGGATATCAATAGAAATCCATGGATACCAATAGAAATCACGGTAAATACAGCCAATTAACTTATCTTGATATCACTACAAGTTTAGTGATATCAATAGAAGTTCATGGATATCAATAGAAATCACGGTAAATACAGTCAATGAGCTTATATTGATATCACTACAAGTTTAGTGATATCAGGAGTCCATGGATTGCGGTAATTTTAAATGCAGTTTAAAACTGAATATTTTTGGCAGATTTTCAATTTTCCTGGAACAATGTATTTTTGATGACTGATTCGGGTGTAGAAGTTAATTTCCAGCACTTCTTGTCCCTTGCAAAAATCGTCTACAATGCACCGTTAACGATTTATAGACCTTTTGCGGTAATTTTAAATGCAGTTAATGCAGTAAATCCTGTCAGACGTTTAAATTTTTAAAAAAATTGTATTTGATCATGGAAAATTAAAAAAAAATCATGTATGATTTTGTTCATATTGCCAATCTTATCCTGGAATTTCCACTTGGAATACCACTTTTTCAAATTATATCAAAGTTTATGGGGAAAATCGTGCAGTATCTGAACTATACACACTTGAACTTTGAATGATTTCAATTTAAATAATAACTACTCCTACTATTTATCAATCCCAACATTATTTCAGTGTCAAGCACAAATGTCCCCCATAAAAATCATTAACCCGCACCTGAAATATCAATTTTTTTAATAAGATTGTCAATATCATTAATTTTGAAATTCCCACCATCCTTAGGTCTACTATGGTATCGAATTAAAATATCAATATATTTTTATACTATGAGATAAGCGTATCGAAGTTTCAACAATCGATATATCAAACAAACAAATTCCAACTTTTTTCTGGGGCAAACTGGTTTTATTGCATCAAACAATGTAGAAATTAGGACAGTACTCCACTCTTACTTATTTAAAATATGTAATTTGAATAATGCATTCCCAAACAAGTTTGAAAATATATAATTATAAAAAATCAAATATCAATGATATATCGATATTTTCATAGTAGGTTTATCGATAGTGGGTTTATTGATGGGAAGGCGGTTGTTGGTCAATGCCGAGGGAATGGGCCGAATGGCTTCAGGTTTGGCATTGTAACTTTTGAATCGTAACGGTTTTTTGGTGTCTGTTGTTTTGTGATTTTTGTGAAAGATCAGGATTAAAGTAAGTCAAGTGATTTTGTTTTTATTGATGTACTGTATAATGGAAGAATACATTTATTATAGTCTTAGATACTTGGACTATATTTATTTAAATTATAAACTTATTGAAAGACTAGGCACTTAACCTCAAAGCCTCTTAACATAGCCTAAATGAATTATTTATGGCATAATTTTAATAATAATAAAAGTAAGCCTCTTAAATCTATCAGTGCTGAAAATGAACGTTTATTATTCTAGGCAGACACATTCCAGGGGAATGCTAGCAAATATAAATTGAAATGTGTAACAAAAATGTCTTAACTTTGTTGTAGTTTAGTCACTGAATCATTTTATATATTTGAAAAAAACACTTACTTTTCTTGGAGTATTGGGGAATGCATTATACTCATGAGGAGCAAAATATCCGCCTGATGAAGCTCCTCCTCATTAGTGAAATGCATTCCTCAATACTCCAAGAAAAGTAAGTGTTTTTTTCAATTATTATAAGTAACACATTGTCTAAACTACAACAAAGTTTTTGTATAGAATATAGTGTCTCGTCATGGAAAGCAACATCAATTTCAAAAATAGCCAAATCTTTTTAGCCTGAATAATTCATGTCACCACATAGGTAGGCTACTAGCCTAATCTACACTCATCTTAATATAATGAACTTAATACATAGCAATTGTCACGTTATTTTTTATATTTAAATAACAATTAGCCTCCTGCTTGGCATTAGTCGGTAGAGCATGAAATATTTCAATATAATTATAAAAATTAGGTCGTGGTTTTTCAATAGGATACAGTCTCATAAAATCTTTATAGGCCCAGATATGAGCTTCCACTATAATTCTGATAATTCATTAAAAAAAAATAAATAATATATATATTATATATATATATATATATATATATATATATATATAGTACTTATCCTATAGTATTGAGGAATTAAAATAAATTGCACACCATAAACAATTTTATACATATTTTGACAAATATTGCAAAAAATAGATCAGGGCAAAAATTATAAAGAGCAATAGAAAATATATAATATAAAAATAGAACAATAATTGAAATCAGTAAACTATCACAGGCTAAATACTATTCTCTAAATTATAGCACGAAATGTTACCATGTGCTTTCATTTTATAATCATATGCATCCTTTTGTATGTAGCTGCTTGCTAATACTTGTCGACTTGGACAATTCCATAAAAAAATAGATTCCTCAAAATCAGCTTGATAAATTGGCAACCAATAATCCGAATATATATCTTAAATTTTATAGTATCTAATAGTTTTCTTTGCAATGAATATATATTTTATCTCAGGGTGCAAGATTCAGCACCTGACGGAATAAATAGAGCAATTCATCTAGTGAATCAGAGCCACAACAAACTATCGCAAATTATATTGCAAAAATCAAAGATCATATGAATATGTATTAACAGCCTAGATTTTATATTTCTTTGATTTATTAGAATTTCTGAAATGTACTGACTCATTACTCCTCTAATAAAATACCTTTAATACTATATTTACTTGCGCAAGTATTTTTTTTTTTTTAACTAAATTCTTAATTCATAAGAAAACCCTTTCGACGAGCTAGCTTTGATTATTATGTAATTTCGAAGCACTGAGGGCGCCCTGTCACTAATTCAATATTTCTCACTCACGTGTCGAAATCTTCTTATGAGCCGCTGATGTTGATCCGACTCCTGGTGATCCTGGACTATGGTAGCCGGAGTCGTCTCTTCCAAGGGGTTACAAAATTATTTAAAATGAAAATGACTTCTGCTTTATAAGAGCATCACAAAGTCTTATAAGAAATTTAATAATTCAATCTAACTTTAGCTTTTTACAAGTTATAGCAAGGTATTACGCTTTATAATATTTAGGGACCTCTCATGGTGGCATTTGGCAGGCGAGTGTTCGTTCTCCTTTCTCAATTTTACAGTTCTCACTTCCGACTTCCAAATTTACATGATATTTACATAAATCCTAGTCCTCTGCCATTCAAGGTTCAAATAGACCGTACTAAAAATATTAAATTATTACTTATGTTGTATGTTTAATAATTTCTTTGCCTTTGGGCCATATCCATAACATAGACTATACAACAATTTTATATAAATCCCAATCATTTGTAGAAATATATATAATTTTTTTTCGAATTGGCATACTATTGCCGCCTATCAATGCCATTATGTGATTGGTGCATGCAAATTGTTTTAGTATTCATGCGCTTGGTAACCTCCTATTTCCTGGATACATTTAATTATTTTTATTAGGTTTTTTAAATATGCCCTCTACATGCTGGGTAATTTTCTATATGTTACTATTTGTTTCATGCATCATAATAGTTAGCCACGTGACCTTTTGTTCCTCCAAATTGCATACCGTTTTGCCGCAATAGATTTCTGCCAAGGTGCTTGGTCAGATTCTACGTTGCATGGCTTGGTCGATCGTTAGGTCGCCGATCACTAAATGTTTATGCCTAACCTCAACCTTCAATATTTTATAATATATTATATATTAGCAAGAAATTATTCCAATTCCTTTTAGGCTGTTGTACAGTTTAGCCAGGACAAGCTGATGTTATCCAATCTTTATGTTATCTCTTTGGCGATATTAGCCAGTTACTTTACTCAGACCTATTAATATTCAGCTAGGGATTTTTATATCTACCCAAATTTCAATATGTTACACGCGCCCCCTGGATTTGAATTCAAAATATTTGAGAATCTCAATGTTTTTAATGAAAATCCACCCTTCAATACATCGATATATTCCATACTTTGTCTACAAAATATACTCTCAAATTTTTATCATAGTTTGCAGATCTATGTGCTGCGCCTCCCTTAGTCCTCTATCAAATACAATAACAAATTCTCCTTATCAACACAAAACTTTTGTAAATATAATCTCCTAGACACATTCCTCCTTACGACACTTAGAACATAGTATTTTTAAATTTGCCGCTCGCAAGGCTGCCAACCTAACTACACACATTTCTTGATTCTCTCATAATCGATTCCTTTCAAACAATAATTTCGATGTACAAAATTTCTGGGGCTTATATTTTATTGTAACTCCTAGGTCTTAACATAAATAATTTTCTATATATCAGGTTCAATTCTTTTCTTTTGCTAATGGTTCTTTGGCTTTAGGTAACTAGCATTCAATTGAGGTTTTTTTGGTAACAAACATGGCATAAACTAACGGTAATAAATATAATACATATAAATAAATATATTAACATTGATAAATATGATAAATAACAGTATAAATATTTTTGGGTTACAATACTTCTTTTATAATCATGTGTTTAACAGACGTTACATTATTTGATTTGGGTGGCTTTGGCCAGCTGACTACTTTCTTCATTCCATACTGCTACGTCAGAATTTGCTATCGAATCTCATAGTAACCTAACTGTACATTTTTTCCTTTTAAAGGTAATTAACAAATTTTAAATATACTATCCCCGCTTGTGTCCTTTTTTATCTGATGTATATTATTTAATTACATGATTAGAAATTATTCTTTTGCTTGTTGCAGGCTTTGGACAGTTGGGAGGAATAAAAACATTGGATTGTTGCCATGCGGTCTAACTCAATATTAAATTCATCATGATAGGTCAGTAATTCGTTTGATAGTGGTGTTTTCCTCGATTACTTATCATATTTATTTCAAATTCGATGATATTGCATGTAGAATTGTTGTTGTTTTTCCCATATCTTTTGGCTTTCTGCTTGTAGCTATACTGCGGTAGGCCGTTCGGTTATCTGCTGTCCGGTTGTTATTTATAGATGAGGCTGTCCGGTTGATGATTTATCTTCATGAATTTAAAACCTATGTATCTGGTATATCCTTTCTTCAAATAACTCCTTGTTCCTTTAATAATGATTCCTTTTAATTGATCCAAAGCCTTCCATTTACTTTCTTTCAATACTATCTACATAGTTTCTTTATAAACAACCTTATCATATAGGAAACAGTTCGTAAAGCAGATTTTTCATAGGCCATAAACTTCTTCAATAATATTATCCCTTCATTATTTCATTAACATCACAATTTTTAGCAAACATCACGGCCTTCATAACAAACAATTTCACCATACAAGATTTCCAACAGTCAACAAATTCCTTCAACACTAACATGGTCTTAATTATAACATCAATAGCATCACTTTTCAATATTATCACAGACATGGTAATCCACACAATACAATAAATCAAAACACTAATTAGTTCTTTTATAATATAATCTTTCCACATATAATAGCCCGGTACTCCCATTTTATTAATATAATTCCTTATTTCTTTCACTCTTATTAACCACTTTCCATTCTTCATTAGTCCATCTTCCATTTCCTTGTTGCTCATGCATGAATCCATATTTGTTCTTGTAGCTCCATATTTGTCATACTCCTTTGGCCTATTCTTCCGGTCACACCGCTGATCATCTGTTTTAAAGCGTATGTGCTGCGGATGCATGCCGTCATTGGTATTTTCTTGTCCTCCATCCTGGTGATGATCCGGTACTTGCGGTGCTGGTACCTCTTCTCCCAAATGCCGTCCTTTCCGTCCTGATGTCGGCCGTCCCGTGTCCTCCTCGGGCGTTTGCGTCTCTGGGCCTTGCAGTGCATACCTCTTGTGTCCTGAATGCCGTCCTCTCGTTCTTCCATCTTGGGGTCCTTGTGGTGCCTTGGTGGGGTCGATTGGTGCGGGTGCATGGATTCTGTGCGCGGATGCTTGGTGGCGGTCTCCTCCTGGCGATTGTTTATTTTTGGCAGTGATGGAATTTCGTCATTATTGTAATGGATCGGTTCATGTTGTAGGGTGGTGGCCGGAAGTGATTCTTTGGTGGCGGGTTGCTCTTCGGTGGGGAACAGAATACTTAATAGAGGTTGATACTTTCGGGGGGGTTTTAATTGCATTGTTGGTGGCGGTTTTTGGTGGTGATTTATCAGGTGTTTGGTTCTGTGTTCTTTGTTGGTTTAATCCTGTTGCATGCGCTATGGTGTGGTTGGTATTTATTTGATGAGGTGGCGGTTTGTAATTTCTATTATAATTATTCTGAGTGTAACCATTATTTGAGTTTAATCGATCACGGCCATCATAATAATTCCAGCGGTTGCTCTGATGGGCGTAATGATTAGTTGTGCGACTTTGAAAATTTTTATTATTCCAGTTACTATTTTGTTTGTGCTCATAGCGGCGTTCAAATTGAGGGACAGATCGGGAGCGATCATATGATACCGGTTCATAATTTTGGCTGGTATACTGATTACTTTTTGAGTTATGTTGATTCCGTGTGTATCTTTGGTCTGATCGGTGGTTTGAAATTGCCATCACAGACTGTATGCCATATAGATGATTTATTGGCTGTTTGCAATCAGTAATGGGTTGTGTGGCAAGTGCCATTCTAACTTGATACGGTAGTTTCTTCAGAATAAAACTTGCTAATGCCGATTCGTTAATGGGCTCGCTCAATTGAGAATTTTTGAACTGTAGGGCAGTGACGAAAGTGGTACATGCACCGTCTAAGTTAGGGTTGAAATCGCATGATATGATGTCTACTAGCACGTCCAACTGTTTACTTCTGCTCCAATACTGTTCCAGGAAGACAGCTACAAACTCATCCAATGATGTAAATTCATGGGCTCTACTCCGAAAGAACATCAGGGGTTCGCCAATTAATAAACTAGTCAAACAAAGACGCCACATGCTCCAAGAGGTAGGTGCAAGAGTTTGTACTAATTTTATCTGATCAATGAATGGTTGAGGTTGCAAATGGCGATCAGTATTATCAAATTTACCCAGTCCTTGCAATATACTATGTGAGTTGATGTTATCTGCTTGAATTCCTTGAGGTCATTGTTGGATATAATTTTCTAATGCTGTTATTTTTTCCTGTGCCATCTGCCATTGACTATTATGTGTAATTTTATTAGCATTTACTTCTTGATCTAATTGAGTCAGAGTGGATTTTTGAATTAGTAGGGTTCTGTTCAAAGCCTTACAGGTTTCTGTGTTCTGATTGATACTACCTTGCAGTTGGTTCATTTTTGTGGACATATTAATCTGTTTATTTTGTATATCTTTAATACTGTTAATATTTTTATCAACTGTAGTTGTCAAATTTTGATTGGCAACGGTAATTTGTTTGTTGATTTCTTGATGGCAATCGGCCTTAATGTTAGTTGTTAAATCCTGAATAGGTGTAGTGATTTGTGTTGTTAAGTTATCTATTCTTTCATTTAGTTCACAGGTAACCGTATCCAACCTTTCCGATAATCCTGCCGTAACTTTATCCTGACTTTCCCTCTGTAGATTTATCATTGCTTTTAATTCTTCTCTATGATTCTCTACTTTACTCTCAATAGTATCTAACCGCCGTTCTACTGATTGTATGGCGTCTGCTGTCTCCTTCATGCCCTGTTCCACTGTTTGTTTGTTTGCCTCTTTTATTGCCGCATTCTCTTTTTTAATTTCCTGCATCATGTTATCCATTGTGTTTTGTAACATAATGTTGAACATACTGCTAGTTTGTTCCATTATTACCCTTTTGAATGGATCTAGCTCTGTGACTGAGAATATACTTTGTTTGCTCAGATGTGACTCGGCCTCTGGAGATGCGGGTTCTGCAGGCTGCTCTTCGCCCCCTTCGAAGTTGATCTCTGCTATCCGTTGATTCAATGGTATGTCAGCGGCGTCGATTCGAGTGGATGATAGAGGTTGCAGACCTTGTGGATCGAAGACTATCGACCCGACACTTACTGGTTCCCTTTCTCGTGGCGTATTGGCATCTACCATGGTGGGGTTTGATGTGCTGGGAGTCGACAAAGTGGGATCTGTGCAACCGCCGTACATATATGAAACTTCAGAGTTTGCGGGAGTGTGATTCATTATGTCAAATATGATAAATGCTAATTAAAAAAGTGATGAATAATATGCAAAAATGCTTAAAAAAGAGACACAAACCGGGACTTACAGTGAAACAGTTATGTGCAAAGTGTTTGGATATCCGAATAAGGTATTTATACTTAAGTTTTTTATAATGCTCTAGCGCTCCAATATTGAATATTGATTCCTGACTAGTTTACAGACTGTGACTTATATTCCAACCGCTTATACATATATATTCTTGACTAGAAAGTAATAGCAGTTTAGGCTTATAAAATATGATATCTCTCTAAAAAATATATTTTTTACAATAACAATAATATAAAATTTTCTTTTTAAACATATAATTTCTCTTTAGTTAAAGCTATTGATTCCCCAAAAAGTAATACAAAGTTTAATTCGCCTGTTTTCCTCAATACTCATATATCTATAGTTTCATTATCCATCCACGACAAATTTCAATATGACTAGACTTGTCTTTAATGATTATCCTCAATATGGGTCTCGACTTAATTTCAAATAATTATTTAATGAGCTCAGCTCTCATCATCAGTCCCACGTTGGTATGGCATGTTTGTGTCATATCCGTGGCCTATCACGTTGGGCGACATGTTTGTGTCACGTTATTTTTTATATTAAAATAACGATTAGCCTCCTGCTTGGCATCAGTCGGTAGAGCATGAAATATTTTAATATAATTATAAAAATTAGGTCGTGGTTTTTTAATAGGATACAGTCTCATAAAAATCTTTATAGGCCCAGATATGAGCTTCCACTATAATTCTGATAATTCATTAAAAATAAATATATATATCTATATATATATATATATAATATATATATATAATATTATGTACTTATCCTATAGTATTGAGGAATTAAAATAAATTGCACACCATAAACAATTGATACATATATTGACAAATATTGCAAAAAATAGATCAGGCAAAAATATAAAGAACGATAAAAAATATATAATATAAAAATAGAACAATAATTGAAATCAGTAAACTATCACAGGCTAAATACTATTCTCTAAATTTATAGCACGAAAAGTTACCATGTGCTTTTATTTTATAATCATATGCATCCTTTTGTATGTAGCTGCTTGCTAATACTTGTCGACTTGGACAATTCCATAAAAAAATAGATTCCTTAAAATCAGCTTGATAAATTGGCAACCAATAATCCGAATATATATCTTAAATTTTATAGTATCTAATAGATTTCTTTGCAATGAATATATATTTTATCTCAGGGTGCAAGATTCGGCACCTGACGGAATAAATAGAGCAATTCATCTAGTGAATCAGAGCCACAACAAACTATCGCAAATTATATTGCAAAAATTAAAGATCATATGAATATGTATTAACAGCCTAGATTTTATATTTCTTTGATTTATTAGAATTTCTGAAATGTACTGACTCATTACTCCTCTAATAAAATACCTTTGATACTATATTTACTTGCGCAAGTATTTTTTTTTTACTAAATTCTTAATTCCTAAGAAAACCCTTCCGACGAGCTAGCTTTGATTATTATGTAATTTCGAAGCACTGAGGGCGCCCTGTCACTAATTCAATATTTCTCACTCATGTGTCGAAATCTTCTTATGAGCCGCTGATGTCGATCCGACTCCTGGTGGTCCTGGACTATGGTAGCCGGAGTTGTCTCTTCCAAGGGGTTACAAAATTATTTAAAATGAAAATGACTTCTGCTTTATAAGAGCATCACAAAGTCTTATAAGAAATTTAATAATTCAATCTAACTTTAGCTTTTTACAAGTTATAGCAAGGTATTACGCTTTATAATATTTAGGGACCTCTCATGGTGGCATTTGGCAGGCGAGTGTTCATTCTCCTTTCTCAATTTTACAGTTCTCACTTCCGACTTCCAAATTTACATAAAATTTGAATATCCTAGTCCTCCGCCATTCAAGGTTCAAATAGACCGTACTAAAAATATTAAATTATTACTTATGTTGTATGTTTAATAATTTCTTTGCCTTCGGGCCATATCCATAACATAGACTATACAACAATTTTATATAAATCCCAATCATTTGTAGAAATATATATATAATTTTTTTTCGAATTGGCATACTATTGCCGCCTATCAATTGCCATTATGTGATTGGTGCATGCAAATTGTTTTAGTATTCATGCGCTTGGTAACCTCCTATTTCCTGGATACATTTAATTATTTTTATTAGGTTTTTTAAATATGCCCTCTACATGCTGGTTAATTTTCTATACGTTACTATTTGTTTCATGCATCATAATAGTTAGCCAAGTGACCTTTTGTTCCTCCAAATTGCATACCGTTTTGCCGCAATAGATTTCTGCCAAGGTGCTTGGTCAGATTCTACGTTGCATGGCTCGGTCGATCGTTAAGTCGCCGATCACTAAATGTTTATGCCTAACCTCAACCTTCAATATTTTATATTAGCAAAAAATTATTCCAATTCCTTTTAGGCTGTTGTACAGTTTAGCCAGGACAAGCTGATGTTATCTAATCTTTATGTTATCTCTTTGGCGATATTAGCCAGTTACTTTACTCAGACCTATTAATATTCAGCTAGGGATTTTTATATCTACCCAAATTTCAATATGTTACACAATATATGACTGTGGATAGATGGATTAGATGACTAATGGCTAGATAAATTTCAATGGAATAGTGAGCATTATTATAAAATATCTTTATTTCATACTTCGAATAATTTTGAATAGTTTATTTGAATTGACGTAGCCTAGTATATATCATTTAATTGCTTTCTATTAGAATTTATTCAGTTGTTTGCTGGTGCGGCAGGCTTTATTCAGACTTTTTCAACAAGCAAGTGATTCATCTATTTATATTAATAGCTCTATTTCTTATTCCAATTTAGTAAAACTATAGTTGTAGTCCTCTCATTTCAGCAATATATATTTTATTTAGTAAGAGAGAGAGAGACTGTGTATTTGCAACATGTGTGTTTTCCAATTTTCCAGTCAAGAAATATTGTTTGAAATATGTTCAATTATAAGTAAACTTTTGTTCCATTTCTGATAGGAGCTGTGGTGATGAAATTTTCCAACACAAAAGAAAAAGACATGAAAGCAGTAATCATAGCCTGGCTGACATTCGCCACCATCTACTCTGTGTACATTTCCAGAAATGAATCTGACAAGAGTTACTGAAAGGAGGAATCTTTTACTGTGAGTATAATATACTAATTCATTTATTATTCTGCTCTTTTAAGGTGCGTACAGATTTAAGCGCCGCAAACATGAGCAATTCACTTTTAATCAGCTGATGCCAAGCTTTTTATATCTGTATCTTATCGTTTCTGTAAAAATAAAGATATAATCAGCTGATTAAAAGTGAATTGCTCATGTTCACGGCGCGTATATCTGTACGCATCTTTAGGTATCTTACAAGCCAAAGACATACATGTATTTGTTAATTATATGATTGTAGGCTAACATTTTTTTGGTTATTAAGAGATAGCCCATGCACGTTTTGGAGAAGGCAGTGTATAAACTTCTTAACTTACTTTTGTATTATAAGGTGTAAACCATTATTTTAGAGTATTTTTATTCACCAGACATCAAAAATAACTAATATTTCGGAAGAACATCCAGTTTAGAACCCCTCTAATCTGTTACCTTACGGAATGCAAAGGAAGTTTGATTAACAGAAATATATTCTCACACCACATATATTCAGTTATCAATTAGTTCTGCTTTAAATTATTACCTTTCCATTGCAATATTTTTCCTGTTCACATGCCTAAGCTCTAAATTGCTTTCACTAGGCCTATCTAAAAAAATCAGGAATTTATAGGTTACATTAATATCAGTTTCAGTCCTATAAAGCCAGATGACTACTAGTTTCAGGTTGCTAAAATCCCACTATCAAATTGTAGTAAGGCATTTACTAATTAGATTGGTACATGGTTCTAATCAAGACTCTCTCAAACACTGACTAACACAAATTACATTTTAATTTGATTGAGGTTAAGAAATGGAACTATGTAGGTAGCACAGGAGACACACTGTAACTGCTAGAGAAGATGATAACTGAATGCTGAACTATGATTTGATCTGAAAATTACAATTTCCTAATGAATAGGCCTGTATGAATACTCGAAACTTGTAGCTCTTTTTTGACCATGTTTTTCTTAAAATGAATTTTTTCATATTTCTATAGGTTTAATTAAAGAATATATATGTTACTGTTACAGGTTGCAGACACAATACCAGAAGATACACTGATCCTTGCAGGAAATGTCAAAAGTGGGAAAGCTGGAGATTCCCAGTTCACTAAAAATTTATGCTCATTGTTGTGGGATCCAGAAGTCCTCGAAAAAAGAAGCGTGACTGGACGAAAATCGAACGTCCACAAGGACTTCCAAGCAAAAACAATGTTGACACCCCAAAAATGGATAGTTTAAGAAGTAAGTGTTATTTAGTCACATATTTTAAAATCCATCGTTGGAGACACCCTTTTAAAACTTACATTAATCCTAGCAGAGGATAAAGATATAGGACCATATTTATTGAACGAGCGTTAACAAGTTCTCACTTTCGACTTACTAGAGGTCAAAGTTGTTTTCTGTCTGTTTGTTTCTACAATCACTTTAGAGAATTGATCAATAAGCTTCAAATTTTAAACACATATTCTTCAAACGTTTTTACAGGTCAAGTTTGTTGGACAACAAAATTGATTCATTCCTTCGTCCTCTTCAAGGATATACAAATACCATTGAATGTGCATAAGAAGAAAATTTGTTTGATTTATCCTTCAGTTAGCTGAAATTAGATTTCATGTTATTTCTATGATCATTCCATTCATTTAAAAAAGTAATGCTATTCAGATTAATTGCTAAAGTCGCTGTCCATCTGTGGGTTTGCTTTTTTGTGAGAATTATGGAAACAACTCAATATTTTTTATTTTCCTAGGATAATTGAATAGGTTCCATTGGGAATCCTATTTGAATTGAAAGAACCCTTTGTAATTAAACTTTGTGCAATTGCATTTATAATTTCTAGATTATTCTGTTTATTCACTTGCTCTTTTTTGTGTATTTATCATCATAATATTTCTTTGTGAGGAAATTCAATCTTCCAATGCATGTACTCTTACTATTGATATTATCTGTTTCTCTAAACATACAAGTTTACTGTCTTATGAGATAGTTTTGGAATTAACTTTTAAAACAATTTCTTAATTGCAAAAGTGTTCTGTGCATGCTCATATATATACATTCATACAGTACTGTCTTTTTACTGTTGGGCTACATTTCAATATAAATCTGAGTAACCTTTTTAAATTATTTCGTAACAACATGTTTCGGCTACTAATGCATTAGTATTTATTTATTTTCCAATCACTTGAAAATGACCTAAGTAGCCAAAACATGTCTTGAAGAAATAATTTAAAAAGGGTACTCAGATTCATATTCATACAGTATGTATGTGATTATGTAAGGAAACTATCTTTCTTCCTATTTTTCTGTGAGAGTTTTCATCATTAGCAAAATTATTTCTCAAATATATTTTCTGTAGGTTTTTCAAAATATTTCTAAGAAGAGCTTAAGCTGCATGTAGATTTTAAAATCAGAATGATATAGCGAGCTCTTCAGCCCAGGGGGCTCACTAGTTAACGTACTTATGGTTGTACACTACCTGGTAGCAAAGAAGTTCATTAAGAGTGACCCTCTCACGGTCATAGCTCAGGCATCAACTTTCTAAAAACCACTCAAGGCTACATTACACGGATCTTTTTTGCAAGCCTGGTGGGAATGAACTTCTAATAATGAGCTTCAATTCCCATTAAAATTCAAGCACTGCGTTAGAGTGGGAAACAATTTGGCAACCACATGGGCTGTGCATTGGTATATTCAAGATGACGTTCAACTGCAGGCTCCTCAATTCTCTGCTGCCAGGTAGTTTAGTTGCATTGTACCCACCATTGATATTACTTTCCTTCACGTGAGGAGAGTCATGCATATTTAAATACATTTTTAGGTTATTAAATAAATTTCCTAGTAGATTAAGTCATGAAATAAAATCCTTATTTTCTAATTTCTTAAGATTTTAATAACCTACTTTGAACTGTTATTTGTTCAGAAATGTTCAAACGACGGATCCTCGAGGAGAATCCGATTGCTTCGAGAAGTGAGATGGAATTAAGATGCGCTAGCATTAACCAGTACGTTGCTCAAAAGATCGCAACCCTAAACAGAAAAAGCTTCAAATCTCCTGGAGCACACCAGATAAGGACATATTAATTCATGAATAATATATATGTAATGTAATGTTTCTTCATAAATAATATAATAATATATGAGCTACTTTAATAAACAATTTTGCATTTTATTCATGGCTCAATTATTTACATTCCTCAATTTTTGTCAATAAACATCTATTCACTGGATCTAATTACTTATATTTATTAGATAATTCTTAAAATGGTATACTTCCTTGTCTGATGCTAGTCACAGCTGAGTTAGAATTCTAATATTTGCAAATGGTATCTTCATCCTATTAAGCTGCTATACGAGATTGAAAGGATTTTTTCTATAAAGGGGACAGGTTGCTTATGGATGGCTATTGATCTGTATTGATATTAATACATTGTTATCCATGGATTTCTATTGATCTGTATTTATATCAATAGGTATTGGGCCAAAACACATCAATAGGTATCCATGGATTATATTGATGTGTATTGATATCAATACAGCTGGGGATGTATTGATATCCATGGATCTATATTGATACGTATTGATATCAATAGGTATTTGGGCCAATACACATCAATAGGTATCCATGGATTTATATTGATATCAATACAGCTGGGGATGTATTGATATCCATGGATGTGTATTGGCCCAAATACCTATTGATATCAATACATTTTTTTTCTATTGATCTCTATTGATCACTTCCACTAGGGTGGCCTCACATTTCAATGTAAAGATACAACCGAAAATCTATTACTCAAACCAAATTAATAAAATTTGTAAACCATCCATCCTCAATAATATCTCAAAATTACGATTTAACAAAAAGACTAATTCCGCACGTTTTACACCCCTCCCTTTTTGAAAGTCTATAATTACTAAAACCCATTCTGTCACATCCGGAGTTCCTGGGACGTTCGTTAAATTTGGAAAAAAGTTGTTACCTCAAAGCTGTTTCTTCAATTTGAATCTAGGTTCGATGATCGAGCTCTACACGTCCAGATGGACAGGAGACAGCATACCCCAAGCTTCTAGGACTGCCATCGATTCAGAGGCGTCTGAGCGGCTTAAAGCCATTCACGAGACATTCATGAACCCGTAAATTGATGGACTCGTACATTGATGGACCCATACTTTGACTGCTGTTAGAATAGAAAAATAAACTAGGATAATACAAATTAACTTAACTCCAGTTATATAATAAAATCGACATTATTTAGGTGCTTCCTATATAAAACTTAAATACAAAAAAATACTTTAAAATACAAATAGCCATTACTTCTATATCTTGATTTATTTGTAGTCAGGGTCATGCCCTATACACAAAGAGATGAGTACCTAGTATTCCATAAGTTGATTGAATTACTTCATAATAAGGTCTTTTGAGTATTGTTGTTTGTTCAGTCAGTTCTCTTACATAAATTACATATATAGTGTAATTTAATAAAATAAATTACATGATAGGTGTTTCCTTGAGAATCAAGAAAGCTTTTCATTAGAATCAACAAACAAATAAAATCTAAAACACAAAATACCGTCATGTAACTTCAGGTTAATAGCTTCCTCTTCAAAAATAATTAAAAATCTCAATTCCTCCTAATGGGTACTTTAAATTTCTACAAAACATATACCGTCCATTTTCTTCCAACATTTATCAGTTTGAATATAAAAATACCACCTTCCATTACACAAGAGAATCAAAAGGACTATTCTCAATTATTATACTTTAATCACATTACAATAAGTACTTTGATGGAAGCTTTCATCAATAATAATTTCCTTAATTATATTATTATAAATTTATGACATACCTTTAGTAGCGGTTATAGGAGGAAAATCTCCCTTGTGAGGTGACAAATTTGTTATCCTCTCTTCTTAATTAAAGCATCTACTGAGGCGGAAAAAACTAGAAATGCTACTGGAACGAAAGGTTCCAGAGCCAAATACTAAAAAGCCTAAAGCTGGCATGGAAACCATGATGGACACAAAATATTGATCAGACTACATTTTGTACTGCTTATGACAGAGGACAAACGCTGAGTGAAGCCCACGGTACGCTTGCCTGGTCTAGGAGCTGTGTGATTGTCCATACTAGATAGACCTAACTAATGTTAACTGTTATTGGCAGCTACTATTTTATTGAAAATATTCATCACAATTTCTGCCAATAGGAAGGAACAGTACAACTACAATTTAAGATACATTCTCCCACCAAGTGACAGCTATGGTCATGAATAAGGTCATGAACCAACACTGATGCTCCAGGAAAATCGTTTATTTTCTTAGTACTATAACTTCTACGCACACATTAACAAAGTCGACACAACACAACGCAGAAAAGCAAGGCAGCGAAATGAACTGTTATACAGACTGAATTCTCATGATAATTCACACAATTCTTATCGTTCACAATACGTACAATGAATACTGCTACATGGCATAGCTTGTCGCTTACTTTTCGTTACACTTATTCAAAAGTGTAAAAGCAGCCAATCCACTGATTCTTTCTTCCATGGAAGTCCATTCATACATGAGAGTTCATTCATAATAGTTAGTATAACATATTGTGGCTGATTTCTTATGTCCTAGACTTTACTATAATGAATATTAAATGGGATTATTTTTATGCAAATTTGCATAGATCTGGATACTCTCTATTACTTAATACTTCGATTATTGACTACCATTATATGATTTCTTTATTTGATATTAGCTTCATACCAGAAGCTTAGGGATGAAAATTTGTATTTAAACTAACATGTAACTCAATTTAATTCCTATCTAAATTGACAACTTAAGTATTTACTTGTGATCTATCAATATCAATAGGTTTTGTCTTGTGCCATGCAATGACATCACGAAAGGAAAATTAATAGCAGCTGCTGCTGGAATATTATGTTTTTTTTCGATTTAGTTTTAGCTGATTTTGAAACATGAAAATATTAGGCCCAGTGGTAGCACAAAAGCCTGTTCAATCAGGATTAAATTTCATGAGGATTAATCAGAGCAGGGTTTTTCAACTTTCCTTTGTGTGTGTGTGTGTGTGTGTGTGTGTGTGTGTGTGGTGTGTGTGTGTGTGTGTGTGTATGTGTGTCTGTGTACACGATATCTCATCTCCCAATCAACGGAATGACTTGAAATTTCTCAAGGTCCTTACACTATAAGGATCCGACACAAACAATTTTGATCAAATGCAATTCAAGATGGCGGCTAAAATGACAAGAATTTTGTAAAAGACAGGGTTTGTTGCGATTTTCTCGAAAATGACCCCAACGATTTTGATTAAATTCATACCTATAATAGTCATTGATAAGCTCTATCAACTGCCATAAGTCCCATATCTGTGAAAATTTCAGGAGCTCCGCCCCATCTATCCAAAGTTTGAGTTTAGATTTCCAATTATCAGGTCTCAGATATAATTTTAACGAAAAATTCCGAGTGGAAAAGATTGAGCATGAAAATCTCTTCAATTAATTCTCAGTAACATTTCCACCTAAAATTGAAAATAAGTTTGAAATTCGATAAAATGTTATTATCCAATTGTAAACTGTTGGCAACTGTTGATTCTATTAAATCATTCACTATGAGGAGATAGCAGATCTCTTGTGTATCCAGCGTTATTGTCCTGTCACCAGCTGGCTTAGACGGCAACGGCAAGGAAAATTGTGTGAGTGCGCCACACCAGATTTTTTTTTTAATAGAAGGCTTCTCTGATTGTTTCTCGTGGTATTCAGTCCGGATTATGAATCAACAGACAGTGCAACTGGCTCTCCCAAGGCCATGGCTGCGTACTAACATAGAGCAACATAGGAACCAATACAATAGAACCTGAAGAAATTAGTCGCATTTTTATCACCTCACAATGAACATCACATTCAACTACGGTACCATATGTTTTGGAGAGACATATTTTTAATTTCTTTCACTATCATCCGGTCACTTTCTCAATCAATTCTTCCAGATGTTCCATGAATACTGCATTGTTTTAAAATAAGGACGCCAAGATTGGTAACTCAACTACAGCTATTATAATCTTTATCATTTGCTCACATTCTCTCACGTTTTCAACAGACTATGGTGAACTTTTCTCTGATCAGCTGCTACTTGAGGGACCAATAACCCTTCTCAAGGAACTTCAGCGAATTTTCCCAGAGTTGAGACCTGTTCCAAAATAATGTTTTTCTTCGCAAATCCACTATATTCTTGATTTAATCAAAATCTTTAGAGCCGTTTTCGAGATCCATCCGACATACATACATATCCACAAACACACATATCCAAACAGAAATTGCTTTCTTAGTATAATTTACTTCAATAATTATGATTTCATACAAGGAGAGCTTATTCCACATAATAATAACAGCTGGCATCAAGAGCACAAATGCCAAACATTATTAAAATTGAAACAGTAGCGATCATTAACAGTATTATCTTCATCTGATCTGAAGTAATCAGATTATAGTAAGATTCACATCATATTGTCAGAATTGTTTGAATGAGGAGCATTGATGCTATTAATGAGGAATACTGACAGTCTGCGAACTGTTATGCATATTCTCCAATATTTTTATCGAAAGCTACCTTCTATTTTCTTTGGTAAAACAATTAATCTTTGAGAATAATTGATTCATGGGGAAAGCGCCTTACTTCTATGGAAGATATTTTCATATTGGGAAAAGCAACAACAGCTATTTGACAGTTTTAATAAATAACCCCTTTCTTTCGCCCAAGTTGAATTTTGGACGAATCTCTCCATTCTATGCAAACAGATTCCACAACGGACACTTCTGAAGTTTTAAAAATACCCTCCATATATCATACTGAATTATTAAAATTTCATCGAAATTGTTCAAGTAGTTTTCGCGATCTGTCGGATATACAAAAAAAATCAGACTTGATAGAATAGGATCAATTGACAGAAGCAACTCCCGTCATATAAGTATGTTTTATGAGAAATAAAAATCATCGACACCCCAGGAATAGCTCTGATTGAAGCAGCAGTGCCCAATCAATTATTTGTTCTCGATAAATGCATTTCAATTAGTTCTTCAACTTGATGCCAACCTAATAAAGTCATCTCCACTTAATGCCAACCTGACAAAATTATTTATTCAGTTGCCAGTTAACAACTGTTTCGAAGAGGTACTCTCTCTAGATTATAGTTATATAGTAACATATGATATGGAAATTCCAATTATAATTAAGAGATTAGGAGAAGAAGAATATACATGCTAAAAGACGAACTTTGAACCATCAAATCCACCCTTAGTGTTAAGATATCACCAAAATATTTCTTAGTGAGTATCTAGGACGTATAAGGAAGCTATATTCCAAGTTATGTTGCAATCCATCCATTGTTTTCCAGAAATCGTGATCAGTGAATGTCTGAGTGAGTCAGTGGGTCAGTTAGTCAGCGAATCAGTAAGATAAGAATTTTATAAGTATAGATAATAGAGCAGGTATATCGAAATGACCAGGTAATATTGCAAGAAACAGAGGATGATCTGCGGAGAGCATTATACCATCTGAATCTACTCAGTGCTGAGTATGGCATGAAGATCTCATTCAGCAAAACGAAGGTGATGGCTTTCCAGGGAAAATATCCATTGAGATCTTAAATAGTCCTCGATAATAAAGTCCTGGAACAAGTATTTCAAGTATTTTGGGTTGTGATATAACCTATGAAATGGACCAAGACTTGAGTGTAAAATTGAATAGATTCCAATCCATTTGTGGAACAATAAATAGGACTTTGAGAAACAGAGCCAGGAAAGAGACAAAAATCAAATTCTATAAGGTTATGGCTATTCCAACGCTCTTATATATGGCTCTGAATCGTGGATACCTAGAAAGAAAGAATGGAGTAGGTTACAGGCTGCCGAAATGAGGTTTTTAAGAGCAGTAAAAGGGTGCACAAGGGAAGATAGGCTTCATAATGTTGATATAAGAAGCGAGCTCAACATAATCTCCATATGGCAGAAGATCGAAGAAAATCGGCAAAACTGGAAAGAGCATGTTGAAAGGATGGAGAGCGACAGGATTCCCAGGGCAGTCATGTTGTATAACCCGGTTGGAAGGAGAAGTGTGGGCAGACCCCGTAAAAGATGGATGTGATAGTGAGTTTGAAGTCGGAACAGGCAATTTGCCTAATCCTTGTAGGAAGACGACGACGACGAATAAAGCTGTATTTTGGAGCTATTCAACAGGCTCATGAGCACAGAAGAATGATTCATAATTGGTAATCCCGTCCTGTCCCCAAACCTATGGATTGGGGTACAGTTAAGATTTAATTCACGAAAACGTCGACAACTCCAAAAGTAAGTCTTTAATTTACACTAACCTTGGAACTGGCGAGGAAGTGGACTGTATCTCGTGTGTAGAAGTTACTGCTGACGATATCCTGTCTTTATGCGTAGTCCTATATGATATTGAACATATATCACGAAACAAAACGAGGTAATTGCGTTTAGCTTGAATGCCACGGAACGGAACGAAAAACGATGGTGACTTCTCGAGCACTATTCTTGAAGTGCTAGGTGGAAAGATAAACGGGAAGGATGAAGGAGGGGTGAGGGAGAGAGGTTATCTTGCCTTTTTGGGAGAGGGGGAAGGGGAGGAAAATGCAAACTAATCAGCCCACAATCAAGGCTGCCGATCTTCCGTGAATCCACCATCTCCACCCGCCTTGGAATGCCCCATTTCCAAGAACATAAACTCAAAAAAAAACTAAAATTTAAAAGTAAAAGAAAAACAAAACAACATGCACTGAACGGTAGGAAAGGAAAAACGAAGGGAAAAGGAATAGGAAAGGAAAACGGAAAACTAGGGGTGTGGGTTAAACTAATAGGGAAGTATGGGGGCAAGTTTCCTAACTGGCCTAACATAGTCACCAGAGTTAGTTTTCATGTGAGCTGAGCGCACAACACCCTTAGCATCACTTATGATTTGGGTGACTCTACCTAACGGGTATGATAAGGGTGATGAATTGTCCTCTTTAATCCATACTAACTGCCCTACCTGAAGGTTTGTGTCACTCTCAAATCACTTATTCTTCTGTTGAAGAGTGTGGAGGTATTTACTCTCCCACCTCTTCCACAATCTCTGAGTGAAGCGATTAACCTTTTCCCAACGAGACAGTCTGTACTCGTTGACATCACTCACGTCAGTTTCAGGAACCACCAACAGAGGGTGATGAACAAGGAAATGTCCGGGAGTCAGCGCCTCGTAGTCATCAGGAGATGAAGAGAGCGCATACAATGGTCTCGAATTGAGTATCGCCTCAATTTTCACCAACAGAGTGGAAAGCTCAACAATAGTTAGGACCGAATCTCCCACTTCACGAAACAAATGGAATTTTACATTTTTGATATTAGACTCACAGATTCCATTCATGAAAGGAGCATGTGGAATATTAAAACGAAATTGAATGCTTTTAGATGACATCGCATCACAGACGTTGGATTGATTCTCTGATGATCTGAGAAATTCAACAATTTCCTTCAATTGTCGCACAGCACCTTTGAAATTCGTCCCTTGATCACAGAATATTTCTTTAGTCAATCCACGCCTAGAAACAAAACGATGGAGAGTGTCAATAAACTCTTCGGATGAAAGACTTGTAAGCACCTCAATGTGACAAGCTTTTGTTGCCAGACAGACAAACAGTGCAAAGTATGCCTTGTACGTACGTACGAGCTTTGGGCCGAATACTCTCTTTGACAGTGAAAGGACCAGCTAGATCGACCGCAGCCTTCAGAAAGGGAGCACTGGGAACAACACGAGAGCTGGGAAGATCACCCATGACGGGAGCAACAGGAGTTGCATTGAATAAACGGCAACGAGTACAATTGAAAATCACATTTCTGATAACACTGTGTGCTCCAACAATCCAAAAATAACGCTGAATAAGAGCACGCACTATTCTTGATCCAGCATGAAGATGAGAAATATGATAATACTCATTGAGGAGTTTAGTAAAATGACTATCTTTATGTATCAAACAAGGATGCTTGGCTTCATATCCTAAAGCACTATTAACCAATCTGCCACCAACACGAATCACACCATCACAATCCAGGAATACAGACAATTTTTGGAAACTCTTATCACAGGGTTTACCCTCTTTCAATAAGTCGAGTTCACAATTGAAATGACACTTTTGAACAATTTTAACACAATTAATTTGTGCACATTTCAACTCTTGAACACTAAGTGCGCCTGATTCATGACAGACACCACTAATTGATGCTTTACAGTTATTCACGAAACGTAAAACATAAGCACAGGAACGTAACAATCTCATGTATGAGGAGAAACGTGTTATCTGAATAACAGCAGTCTCTTCAGTGATATTCAAAACAACACCTTTATTTTGTTTCACATCAGGCAGAATTTCAGTAGCAGGGTAAGTCATAGATGACAACGGCCAACATGACAACGAATTAGAACACCACGTTGGAGCATTGAACCAATCTTGCGAATTGCACAAGTTTTGGGGAGAAATGCCTCTTGATCCAACGTCAGCAATATTGAAATCAGTAGCAATGTGATTCCAATCAGAAATATTAGTCAACTCTAATATTCTCACAACACGATTTGCAACAAACGTTTGCAACTTGTAAGGAGGTATATGCAACCAAGATAAAACAATAGTTGAATCACTGAACAGAAACGTATATTGAAGATTGATTTTTTCCAGTGAAGGAAGGACTGAAACATACAATTGCGAAAGCAACAATGCAGCTTGAAGCTCTAATCGAGGAATAGACAGAGTTTTCAACGACGCAACTTTAGTTTTAGCTTTCAACAGGAAGCATTTCACCATAGATTCTGACGACACAACTCTCAAGAAGATACAAGCACAGATTCCTTCCTGCGATGCGTCGGAAAACCCAAGTATTTGACAAGAAAAAGCATCACCATAAACACATCGAGGAATTGAAATTGAACTTAGAGCAGGAAGCTCTCTCATCAGCTCGTTTTAGCATTCGTTGTATTCAACAGGAATCGGCGTATCCCAATCGATGTCCAACTCCCACAGCTCTTGTAAAAAACATTTCATTTTGAATATCACTGGAGCTATAAAACCGAGAGGGTCATACAGACGCGCGATAACGGACAGAACAGTGCGCTTAGAGTTTTTCTTTTGAAACTCTGGAACGGAGACTTTAATATGAAAACAATCAGTAGTTGGGTTCCACATTATGCCAAGGACTTTCACATTTGAATTAGGCTCAACACTGATATAAAGTGGTACTTGAGTGTTTTCAGAACGAATCAAATCCAAGAACTCAGGAGAATCACTGCTTCATTTATTCAACTTGATATGAGCACAGTTTAGAAGACTACAAAGTTGTGATTTTATTTCACAGATTTCTTCCAACGAATTAGCACCTGTGAGAAAATCGTCGTGATATATATCATCACGAATAGCTGCTGCTGCCAACGGAAATTTATCTCCTTCATCTTTCGCCAATTGAATGAGAGCACGTTGAGCAAGAAAACCAGACGGTTTCAAACCATATGTGATTGTTTTGAGCTCATAAACGACAATATCATCGGAAGGATCTTCACGAAACAATATGTGAAGGAAAGAACGATCTTCTTCATCAACGAGGATAGCACGGTACATTTTCGTAACATCACACGTGAATACAAATGAGTGAAGTCTGAATCTAGTTAACACATCACATATGTCATTTAACAATTTTGGACCTGAATGAAGAACTTGGTTCAACGAAATGTGACTCTTTTTTGCAGACCCATCAAATACAACACGAACCTTTGTTGTAGGTGATGACGGATTGAATACACAAAAATAAGGAATAAAATATTTACCTGGTTTTTAGCAACTTCCATATGATCCAAAAGAAGATACTCTTCCATAAATGATACGCAATCAGATTTCAAACGAGCATCACGCAGCATATGACGCTCCAACGACAGAAAACGATTTAAAGCAACATCATGAGATTCATGAAACTTGAGTTGATTAGTGTCAACTTTGAAAGGGAGACGAACAACATATCTTCCTTCAGTATCACGCGTGTGAGTTTCAGCAAAATGTTTCTCACAAAACTCATCATCGGGACTAGGAAATTTATGATGAGGAATTTCTTCACTTTCCCAAAACTTATGAACCAAATTATTCAATGAGTTCTCAGAGGTGGGACACGTCATTTATGCAGTCAATGACTGATTAAGAAGACCGGAATGATTTGGAAATTCACCCAAAATAATGTCACCAAACATGGTAGGAATCACGCAAAACAAACACTCTTCACTAGATGAGACTTGACTATGATGACATAATATTTTGTTGAATAACTGACATCCCAATAGAAGATCAATGGAACGTTGTTCATAGAACACAGGATCAGCAAGGTTGAATTTTTTCAACTCATTTTGCACTTTCGAACTGAGATAAATAGGGGGCAATGAACCAACTATTTTATCAATCACATAAGCCTCAGCTTCTAAACGAGGGTGATTTGAGCCCTTAGGTCTCAACAAACATTTCACAACACCAGAAGAATTACCTACACTCGAGGAATTCAAACCAGAGAAATTTTGATGACAATCATGAACAGATAAACCAAGTTTCATAACAAGATCTTTTGTGATGAAATTAGCAGTACTACCAGAATCAATCATTAAGCGAACACCAATAAACACACCAGATGAATTTTTAATAACTGCTTGAGCAGTACCTAGAACAACACTCGTTTTAGGAATTAAACTAACAATTGATGACTTATCAATAACATTATCAGTGATACCACAATGCTTAGAAAAATTTGAATTCTCAACAACATTCATAGTGCTGTCAGTTTGAGTGATCGAATCAACGGATTTCGATTTCAAAGCAACTTTAGAGATGTTATCAGTAGACTTCAGATAACGAACAGGAGAATTCGAACGGCTATTATCACTACTATGAGGATAATGAAGTAATTTATTATGCATACAACCACAATAACACAACGATTTAGACTTGCATTGGTTTACAGCGTGAAATTTGGAGAAACAATTGAAACAGACTCTCAATGATTCAATAAATTCATTTCTAGCTTTTGGATCTCTTTTCAAGAAAGCAGGACATTTGAATAACCAATGATTCATTGAGTTGCAAAATGAGCATTTTGTTTTAGCACTATCATTTAATTCAGAAGTAACTGAGCTGCTTTTATTTCGAACGCTGTTATTAGCCTGAGTAGATAAGACAACCTTTTTCTGAAAAGACTTATTTTTCGGCTTTTTGATAGATTTTTGTTCATTAACAGACAGCACATCAGATGCAGATAATTGATAAGATCTAACTCTCTTATTCACGAAATCAATCAACTGTTGACAAGAAGGAAAGCTCTTATCAGCTACCTCGAGCTCAAAAGATGCACATGATATTTTGTCCAATTGACGAATAGCTAATGAGTACAAGATATAATCAGCCAAATCAGGAACTTTCAACGATTTCAGAGTGGTAATACTATCACCTACTTTAACAAGAAAATCTTGAAGCGATTGTAACGAAGGTTAAAATGGGATAGAACTAGTTTTCAAAATCTCATCTACGTAGTAGTTAGCTAGCACCCTATCACTTTCATAACGCTTGCATAGAGTTTTCCATGCCAAATCAAAATCACTACTTATCTGAAAAGATTTTACTACTCTGGCTGCTTCGCCTTTCAACAAATTATGCAAAATATGGGATTTATGAACAGGAGAATAATATTTATCATCCACAATCAATGATGAAAAGATATTTTTGAATCTAGGCCAGTCTGAAATATCAGAGCCATCAAACGGTTTTATTTCAGTTGGAGGTAATATCATGTTCAAACGGGGAGAATGAGAGGTTGAAGGTGAAGGTTCACTTTTCTATTTCGGCTTCTCATTTTTCATTTGATTCAATTTATCACGAGCATTTATTATTGCACAGGATAAATTATCAATAACGGTAAGTGATTGATATTCAGGTTCTTTAGTAGGTTCAACTTGAATAGATAATTCATTGATTTCATCTAAGAGTGCAGAATATTCTTTCACAGTATTTTCAATAGATATACTTCTTATCAAAAATTGAGATTGAATTTTAGGATCATTGATGTCCTTTAACAAGTCATAGGCTTGTTGAACACGGCTAAGCAAAGTTTCTTTCTTCTTCACTCGAATAGTAAGCAAGGCTTGTGGGCTTGCCATTGTAACTAAGTAACTGATCAGATAAACAAGGAGATTTGGAAAGGAGCTTTGTAACTGGATTTAACATGGATATCAGTGCATGTATCAACAAGTAACTCTACTATTAACGAATTGAAATTTAAATTGAAAAGTAAATCTCTTGGAAATAGAACATATCCGGCCCGGAGGACCATGTGGTAATCCTGTCCTGTCCCCAAACCTATGGATTGGGGTACAGTTAAGATTTGATTCACGAAAACGTCGACAACCCCAAAAGTAAGTCTTTAATTTGCACTAACCTTGGAACTGGCGAGGAAGTGGACTGTATCTCATGTGTAGAAGTTACTGCTGACGATATCCTGTCTTTATGCGTAGTCCTATATGATATTGAACATATATCACGAAACGAAACGAGGTAATTGCGTTTAGCTTGAACGCCACGGAACAGAATGAAAAACGATGGTGACTTCTCGAGCACTATTCTTGAAGTGCTGGGTGGAAAGATAAACGGGAAGGATGAAGGAGGGGTGAGGGAGAGAGGTTATCTTGCCTTTTTGGGAGAGGGGGAAGGGGAGGAAAGCGCAAACTAATCAGCCCACAATCAAGGCTGCCGATCTTCCGTGAATCCACCAATAATCAAAAGCTGCTTCCCTGGAACATTGCGGTTCCAAATAGTTGGAATAATCCAATAAAACGTGTACTTGTACTTTTGAGTTATTTGTACAAGTAGATTTGTATTTGATTGAAATCCAATTATCGGAAAAATTACTGAGGTCTAGAAGAGAATTCAGTTATTGTTGTACATTCTATTACAATGCATATTCACAGCAACAGAAAAGTGCATATATCTGGGAACTGGATTTACTCAATAAGGTTGACTCTCAGTTCAATTGCTATATAGTCCTCTCACTCTAGCCGGATCGCGCCCTACATAAAGCATTGAATTTCTATTATTATCCATTAATGCAAAAGCAACAGACTGTGAACGAATTTTTCAAAGAATAAAAAAAGAATGGAGAAAATAAGAATGAAAAGAGGTCCAAGTCCCGGACGCTAATAGGCCTAAAACTTTCCTGTTATTCGCTTACCGTCTGTTGGTGAGTGAGTGAGTGAGGCAAAGTGAATGTAGTGAGGTGAGCAGAACTTTCCTGAAAGGTATTGTAGATGAGGAGGTAACGAGCCACCGAATGAAATTATGACACTAATTCATGCGCAAACTTTTATATACATTATTATTAGAAACTTTTTAAAGCATGCCCGCTTTTGAAAATCTTGAAGGAAAAAATGATGATCGTGAGTTCGCCACGAAAGTTTGGACAGGCATTATGCAGATTAGAAAGGTCGGATGGATGCTGATGCTGTGAAGGAAGAGAGGGAAGCATCGGCTCTGATTCACTCAATCCATTCGGGCCCATTATGCCACCCACCATCAATAAGAAACTTGCTTTGATCATTTGATTGACTTCTCGCGTTTCTTCAATGAAGAAACATTCAGAGTTCGAGAAAACTATCATTGTGGACCTCTGGTTTCATTGGTTTTAGCATTCCTCTCCCACTGAATAGTCACTAAGCTACTGTGTCCATGATAATACCATAGGGGAAACATCGCTAGAATATTTTTAAAATATAAGGAACAATAATAGACTAATTATCCATATAATGAGAGACTTATCAACATTCCTTGGAAACAATAAAACGTAGTTCATTCGTATTTGATTGGAATTGATTTTCCTAAAAAATGTAGTCTTGAAAGTATTTGGAGAAAATCCCGATATTTATTTCTGTTGATTGAGAAATTTAATATTACAAATTGTCATGGATTGAATTTGGAATGACTATTTCTGGGGATATCATGAACGATTGGCTTGTATTTTTCAATCGCCTGTACCGTAATTTAATTCCAGCACTACCACCTCCTCCAAGTTGAGATAATCTCAACTTTGGCTCAATCAAAACATTGGCTTGTATTATTCAATCGTCTGTACCGTAATTTAATTCCAGCACTACCACCTCCTGCAAGTTGAGATAATCTCCAATTAGGAAGTCGGAATCTTCTGGTAGTCAGATTTACCTTCGGATGAATGGTCCGATATAATATATCAGAGACTACGAGATTATCCTTAACCTTTTGTATACATATTAATCTTGAGATCTGAATGAGTTTAATAGAAGATAAGCTCATCCGAATACCTAACAATGTACTTCACCAATTGATAATAATTCAATACCTTGCAAAACAATATTGTACTTTCCTAATTCATGTAAGCTAATCCTTCGATATTATTTATAGGATGAGAATTGTATATGATATGGATCCCAGGCAAGAAGAGAATTCAGAAATTTACATTGGATGCGTTGGTAATTTGTTAATTACTGTCATATATCTCCAGAGCAAGTTGACAAAGTTCAGATCTCGTGCTGTGAAACTAACTGAACACACTTGAAACTTAATTACAGAGAAGTGTTCTCGCGGTAAGATATGAACAGAACATCCAGTTTCTTAGTCAATGAATGCTTTTGTCGAGCAACGTATTCTGCAGTTTGTGAGAGAGCTTATGAATTATCTGCGAGATCCATTATCTTTGCGACTGAATCCCATTCTTAAGCCTCGCACCTCTCTCACTTCGTACATTCGATCTATGAAAAGGTTTGTTTTTGTAAATGAATTATATTAATTTTATTAGAAACTATTGAAATCCCTAATAGAATTCACTATTTAAATCCCTAGAAACTCTACTAGGTATGCTTATTGAAGTCTGCTGTCATCAACTTTCCACTCATGCTATTTTCTGACTAGTACTGTTGCAATCATACTGGAATGGATGTTGAGAAACTATTAGCACCACCAATAATGAATAAATGATTTCAGATTCTGATACAGCAACGTTTACAGATTCGGTAGAGTTCCTAATCGATATCAGAGTGAATTGTCACATGAGTAAAGTTTGTTGTTCTACTTCTTTTCCTCTCTTGCTACAAATGTTGGCTGGAGTCCAGTCTGCAACTATTCCGCATTATAAATCAAGCCGCCTCCAGCGTCAATCCACAAGTTGTTCGTACCTTAGCGTTTCAAATAGCTGATATCATCATTCGGTTAGAATGATCAATCCCAGGAGAATGCTGATCTGTCAATTTTTAAAACATTTTCTACACTAATAAATTAAATGAACGTCCACAGTTTTATTTCAGAGAGGATAATATTTCTCACCAATAAATCAATGTTAAATCGCCAATCCATGGTATTAAACATCACCTTTCAAGATAGCAACACATCTAACAAACTGTAACATTGATGAATGGGTATTTGGTGTGATCTTCCTACCTACATAGGAGGTGTCACACAACAGTGAATAATGGAGGATAATAATTGTGAATTTAAAGATTGCTGATGAATGTGTCATATTTAATGCGTTTACTTCATATTAAATTCTGTTGCTTGTCAAATATTCTCATGTCATATTGCCATGTTGCTTGTTAATGTGGAATTAGTAGAACTTCTGCATTTAAAATCATCTATCACTTTTGCTGTATAGGTATAAACTTCAAGGAAATAATCAACATGCGAATATCAAAGTGCGATAATCATAGTGTTCATTGTGATGAGAAATTTAGAGTTTTTAATTTTTGAGTTCAAAATTTATTCACTGGATAGTGATTGAACACCTTGAAATGTACGTTCTGTTGATGAGATCCAATTAATCAATAGGGATGAATTACCAATCAACTTATAATAAATTCCGACTCTTATTTGCAAGAGTTATAACAAACGAGATCAGTGGATTATTCACAAATTTTCATTCCAAAACAAAATATACATCATGTCGAGGTAGTATAAACGAATTTTATCCTCGACGATTCAAAACGGAGGATTTCTAACTCATTAATAAATAATTCACTGTAGAGATCTGATGAAATAATAGAATTGGATATGGGACTAGGATCCTTGCATTTGAATAGTACGATTCATGATTGAGAAAATTCGCCAGGTATTTCTCTGGAGAGTTCTAAGGAAGGAGTTATGAATGTATTTCTTACAAATGCAAGACAATTGAGTTAGATCAAGATGTCGAACAATGAAAGATTCACTCATTCTATCAACAATGACTGAGATTCAAAAGGGAATATTGAATCCAGTTCGAAGACAAAAAATTAATTGACAAGATAAAACAAAGATGATTCACGGTCTATCAGGTCGCAACCTCCTTCAATTGTCTCTGATTCTTCTAATTTGGATTATTCCAGAACAGAGACTCCAATCATTTTTCGCTGTCTTGGTTCTTTGCAGAAAAAGGAAAAAATAAATTAAAGTATGAATGACTGAGCAAGACAGTCAAATTATTTCTATTCAACGCAATAGAGGAGTTACAATGATAGGAAAATAAGTCTAAATTTATTCTGATTGTTTGAGAGGTTAAAGGAGATGGGGTGATGAGAGGGATAGAAAGTGTGAAGTTGAGATGGACAGAGAGGAGAAAAGAAAGCGATTTGAATGGATTCCTTTGCAAAGAGAGTTGGAGTAAGATGAAAAGAGAGAGTGTGTGAGTGAGGGAGACAGTACCTGGGTGATAGACTATAGAAGAGTACACAATACTCAGGGAGAAAATGAATGACAAAATGCAGGAGAACGGAACAGGTTTCTGCTGGAACACTCAGGTTCTATTGATCTAGTTCCTTTCCAAGAGCAATTGCTTTGATGTGAGGGGGTAGTTTCATTTTCGTAATTGAAAGCAATTTGAAAATAAGATTCTCATTTCGTTCAATTCACTTTGATTATGGACTCAATACCAAGCATGTTCATTGATATTATTGAAGAGAACGGCAATATCGTACTTGTAGCAGGACGTGAGTTGCATGACGATGTTCCAATTGAATTGAAATTTCCATTATTGATTTAGTACTCCTGGGAATTGAATCTCTGTTCCAATGAAAACTATCTTGAGAAGGTTTTCAAAAGTTTTGAGAGATCTCTCCACCTTTAAAATCTATAGGATAAGCGTAAAGGCGTACCTGACCAATGGTGAACATTAAAGGACATTAAAGAGCATGGAGATAAAGGTGAATTCAATAGTGATGCAAGTCTAAACTCAAGAATTGTGAGGCCAGAAGTAGAACAACTCATGTACCCTAATTTTCCATCATATCCTCCACTAATTTCTGTACAATAGTTTCAGAATTACTGTTGAAGTACGTGAAAAAAATTATCAATTTTCTACTCCCTTTCTTGTGTTAATCCTCATTCAAAAGTAATAATGATAATATTGATACTATTGATAATAATGATATAATTGTACTTGGAATGGAATAGTATTAAATCCTTGAAATAATTGGACTAGATCAATAGCTGTCAGTATTCCTTATCGACTGAAGCTGAGGTCTTAGTTTCGACTCGATCGGCTTTTGTCTGTTTGTTTGTTTGTACCGCAGTTATAGTCGCAGTTATTGTCTGATTTGGATAAAATATGGTATACAAGTTCTTGGAAACAAGGCGCAGAAACGTATGTGTAACGATTTTTGATAAGACCTCCCGTTTTTTGTAATTTTAAAAAACGCAGACAAAACTCCATCCAGAAAGTTACTTTTTCGTATCTAGCGCCGTTATTTTGCAATATACAGCAATTTTATTCTTTTCAAAATTAAAGATCATTCCATTTAAAATATATAAGAGTAAATTTTGCCAAAAAAATATAAGTAAAAACATTGGCTCTCATTATTTATAGTAAAGCTTGTGCTGTATTTATCAATTTTGTAGAAAACCTCTCACTTGACTGCACAATTTTTCCCCTTTTCAAACACGAAATTTCCCTGTTTCATAGACGAATAGTTTCTGGAAAACTATTAGCTTTTGTTTTTCATTTTAGTATGAGATCGGAAACCGATTTATGAGCACTTAACATTCTGCATAGTATAACAAGCCATAACATCAAAACCACTTTTCATTAATAACATGATCAGAAACCTCCTGTCATTGAAACAGACAAACCCATCTTATTACTTTCCTTGTCCTATCACGATAGGTAAGGAAATTATTGCTTTCCAAAAAAAATTAAGGTAAACAAATTTCTAAATTTCAATACGTTTCATGGTCCCCTGAGTCCAAAAAAGTGGTTTTTGGGAATTGGTCTGTATGTGTGTGTGTGTGTGTGTGTGTGTGGTGTGGTGTGTGTGTGTGTGTGTGTGTGTGTGTGTTGTGTGTGTTGTGTGTGTGTGTGTTGTGTGTGGTGTGTGTGTGTGTGTGTGTGTGTGTGGTGTGTGTGTGTGTGTGTGTTGTGTGTGTGTGTGTGTGGTGTGTGTGTGTGTGTGTGTGTGTGTGTGGTGGTGTGTGTGTGTGGTGTGTGTGTGTGGTGTGTGTGTGTGTGTGTGTGTGTGTGTGTGTGTGTGTGTGTGTGTGTGTGTGTGTGTGTGTGGTGTGTGTGTGTGTGTGTGTGTGTGTGTGTGGTGTGTGTGTGTGTGTGTGTGTGTGTGTGTGTGTGTTGTGTGTGTGGTGTGTGGTGTGTGTGTGTGTGTGTGTGTGTTGTGTGTGTGTGTGTATGAGTGTATGTGCGTTTGTGTACACGATACCTCATCTCCCAATTAACGGAATGACTTGAAATTCGGAAATTGAGTTCCTTATAATATAAGGATCCGACACGAACAATTCCGATCAAATGCAATTCAAGATGACGGCCAAAATTGAAAAAATGTTGTCAAAGACAGGGTATTCCGCGATTTTCTCGAAAACGGCTCCAACGATTTTGATTAAATTAATACCTAGAATAGTCATTGATAAGCTCTATCAACTGTCACTAGTCTCATATCTGTAAAAATTTCAGGAGCTCCTCCACATCTATGCAAAGTTTGCTTTTAGATTCCCAATTATCAGGCTCAAGATACAATTTAAACAAAAAAAATCTAGTGGGAAAGATTGAGCATGAACATTTCTACAGTTAATGTCTTGTGACATTTTCACCTAAAATTGAAAATAATCTCGAAATTCGAGAAAATGTGATTATCCAATTGCAAACTGTTGGCAACTGTTGATTCTATTAAATGATTCACTAAGTATGAAGAGATAACATACCTCGTATGTCTCCAGCGTTATTGTCCTGTCACCAGCTGGCTTAGATCATTGTTAATAAGTGAACTTGAGATGCGCGTGGACACTAGCGTCAGGTGATCAATTCTCATAACGGCAAGGAAAGTTGTGTGAGTGCGCCACACTAGATTTTTTAGAATCATTTTCTGTCTCACTATCGTCTGTGAGACGGTTCATCAGTCTAAATTGGTTCACAGTCAGTAGAAAAGTAAAACTGAATGAAAAGTGAAAAAATTATTATCTTCATTTGTACGATTATTGATAATTATGTGTAATAATTATTGAGTTTGCAGAAAATGTAATAATTTAATCTCATTTCCATTCATTTTTTAAGAATAATTACTAACCGGGGGTTCTATCTGCATAAGAGCTACAAGGTATAGGATGAATGGTTCGGGATTAGTGCGGGATAGAGACAACTCTCGGGTCCGACTCAATTTTGCAGATTGTTTCATAGAAGAGCAGTAGCAGAAGAGCAGCGCTCAAGGCAGAGTGAGCAATTGCATGAAGGGCACTCAGCACAAAAGAGCAAACTTCTGCAAACTTTGCCAGTCGAGTATCACTTATGCGAAACTTTTTCACTGTTGGAATGAGGTGGCAACTCATACAAGCTCCCTCATGAGTGGATAAAACCTGCTAAGAATCATCTAGTGCCGCGTTTCGCATTTTTCTAAGAGTACATTGGAGCTGATGGTTGAAACGGGAAGAGGATCGTTGGGATAAACTAGTTATAAGATTAGGGTGGGAGGTAGTGCCAGTATTAGGTGAAAAGTTTTGACTGAATGTGTTATATCTCTCACATGAAATTCTACGTGGGTGTCTTGCTAATAAAAACTGACAGCATTCAAGAAAGGAAAATGCATATAGGTCATGAGGTCTTCTGTTTTCTTCTCTCATAATAATAATGTAATCCGTTCATTTCTCATTAACACATTGAACAGAGTCATTACATTGATCATTGAGTGATCAGACAACTTTAAAAATGTATTGCTCAGCTATTTCAATACCTGAATCCAGTACCATACTCTTTTTCGAGATAAATTGAATCAAATATAATCAGTTTGATAAAGGTTTCACACATCTGGAAAAATGCAATCTAACTTCATCCAAATCCAAGCCATTCCATATTGAACAAGAATATGCCTCTGACGTTGGACTTTTACAGCAAAGGGTTGTACTCTACTTCAAACTGTGTTGTTTTTTAAAAATAATAATGAAATTGCAATTAACTCAGTGGCAGGTATATCATCTATTTTTGAAAGATTCAATGGAAAAGCTGAACAAACTATATGAGTTTGATACTATGTCTATCATGTCTAGTACGTTTGATAGATTGATAGCTCATAGTTTAAGCATCAGTAAATGATGATAATATTACTTCTTTACGATTCTACAGAAGTATCTGTGAGAAACAGTAGTGAAGCTTCAGGGCTAATTGACTTTTTTCACTAGAAAAAGGCAGACTCAATTCAACAGCGGTATTTTTGTCTTGGTTGTACATGGTGATCACCACTTTTTTCACCAACGTTTTTTAAAATTATTGGGAGAAATTTATGAATTAAAAAAGTAAAGGGAAGAGTTTGGAAAACTTTTTCAGCCGGAAAAAATAGTAACTCTCTTTCTTATAACAAATATCTTATCTTATCCTACAGTGAAACTGTACTAAAACTTGTTACCATGAATGACAGAATGCTACACATTTTCACGAGTTTCTTATAAAGAGCTCTAGGATCTATGGGAAAATTGTTTAAAAATGTGATGCATTATAATAAGGCTCTTTCTACCGTTTATGGGTGAGATTCAATTCCTTAGAATTGTTTGGAAACAAAATAATTCATGAATTCATAAATAATGCAGAAATTCTATCAGAGAATAAGGAGACATAATTATTCAAGTTTTCTTCATATTCCCATGAACATCATGAGAGTGTATAATTATCATCTGATTGTTCAGATGGGTTGTGAATTAATTTGAGAATGTTCATTATCTGATATATATATATCCCACATTTCTAATGTAAGTTTTTAAGTGTTTTCAATCTATTTATATCTTGTGTCTCCTGTATTGATTCATATTACAAACTTTAAAGTGTCTTCTATATAAATATATAAATAAATAAATATTAAGAAATATTAAATATTTCACTTAGACCTATATATTCCTTCAAATAGGAATTTTATTTATCCATCCAATTTTCAATACGTTACAATATATATATATATATATATATATATATATATATATATATATATATATATATATATATTTACGTTTTTGTGCCTGTTGTAGGTCCAGTAAAATTTCAACTCTTATGTAGTT
>NC_052504.1:51922875-52042875 GCF_014356525.2 Nilaparvata lugens
CTAATTCCGTACTAAAATATAATTTGTTAAAGTAACTATTTCTTCGCTGTAATTACTTCTTCCACTGGTAGACGGTATGAGTGCATGCGGGATTTGCTCCGTAGTCCTTGCGAGGACTGAGAAGGATAAAATCAAATGTGGTCAATGTAAGGACATGTACCATGCTGAAAGTGTGAATTTCACCGCTGTAAAACTTCAACATATCGCTGGTAAGCCGTGGTCGTGTAGTAAATGCCTTAAAATGAAAAGACTTAAACGCTAATTGACGGAAGGTGATATTCCGGTGAGTAATGTCGATTCATTCGATTACACTGATGCTTTCATGACTGAACCGCTGACTTTGGATGGAGTGAAAATGTTGATCTCGGACTGTTTGAAAGAGTTTATTGGTCAAATGGACGAAAAAATCACCAACTTCATGCTTTCTATTAGTGCTAATCTTGCTAGTAATAATGAGCTCCTGAAAGAATTGCAGAAGACTATCGCTAGTCAGAATGAAACTATCAAGTGTCTCCGTTCCGAGAATGAAGAATTGAAGCATAAAGTGATTAAACTCAGTAGTGAATTTGATGATTTGGAACAATATTCGCATAGAGAATGTATCGAAATACACGGTGATTTCATGCATTGAATGAATTATTTCGAGTGATTGCTCTCATTATTTATCAGTTTTTTTATATCTTATATAATTTATATTATGCACATATTTAGTGAGATCCCCTCATTAATATTTTTTCTATGCTTATGAGAGTGAACATGCAGTTGAAGATGAATGGTTTTAACAATCAGTTTGATTTCGTGCATTATTGATTATTCTTATTGTTTATCAGTTTTTATAAGTCTTATGTTATTCATATTATGTACATATTTAGTGGGATCTCTTCTTTAATGTTCTTCTATGCTAATGATAGTGAATATGCAGTTGCAGGTGAATGATTATATAAATTAGTTTGTTTCGTGCATGGAATGAATTAGGCTAACACCACTGTTATTGAATAGCTGAACTCGTAATTGCGTACAATCACTATCTCTATCATTTCATTCATTGTTATCTTGTCTGGCTTGTTTTGACTCCTATAAGTTTTCTCTCGTTTCTCGCTTTACTATTTTGTTTTATTACTATTGCCTCTTCCTTCATCTTCGGCATTATCAATGAATAATTAAATACTGAAATTATTGTCTTTTTTATTTTGTTGAATTATGCATGATTTGAATTTTTCTATTGAGCGCTGGCTATGTCTGGTTGTGAGTTTGTGTGTGTGTGTGTGTGTGAGTGAGCGAGGGAATGAGAGTGAGAGAGTGTATATGGTTTGGAGTACTTAGTTATCACAGAGTTTCTATCTATTGAGTTATTTAATTTTGGGTCAGCAAACTCTTGCTTTATTTTGTTTCTTTTTTCTCATCCATTCCTTACTATGTTTATCTTGGAATTCATTTTTAGTTGTTTGTATTCTATTTTAATTTGTACTTCCAATTTTAATAGTACAATTACCATTCAATCATTCTATTTGTTTTTCATCTATTTATTGAGAATATTATGATTGTCATGGAGAGAGTGAATGAGCAGCGTCAATATTTATCAATATACTATCAAAATGTTAGAGGTTTGAGGACAAAGACACACTCATTTCTGACTTCACTCCTGGCTTCTGATTATGATGTTATTGTTATCACTGAGCCGTGGTTGTGTAATGGAATCATGGACAGTTGTTCACCGACTCCTATATTATTTATCGGAGAGATAGGCCACAAGGTATGGGCGGTGGGGTCCTGATTGCTGTTAATTGTAAGGTTCGCTCTAATCTATGTCCCTGTTTAACTCTTGATCCGTACGTGAGTCTTGGTGTTAATATCAACTTTGAGGGTGTTAGCCATACAATAATCGTCTTTTACATTCCTTGCTCTTCTAGCTTTCAGTACTTCGATACCTATTTGAGTCACCTGGAATCTTGTTATGCAGCTATTGGTGTTAAGTTGATCTTTATGGGGGATTTTAACTTACCTGAATTCACCAATGAAAGGTATTGTTTGGAGCTGGGCTCTCCTTCTGCCAGAAGATTGGCCTCTTTCGTTAACTTTTATGAGCTGGCTCTCTGTAATATAGTTCGTAATTGTAATAATCGTATCTTGGACTTGGTCTTTTCAAGCATTGACATTAGTGTCGAGCGTTGTGATTATTTCCTGGTTCCAGAGGATGCTCACCATCCATCGCTTGTCATTACAGTTCAGATGTTGTCCACATTTCGTAATTCCCGTTCAAATTGTATTGAACTATATGACTTCAGGAGGGCGGACAATCTTATGCTTTATACTCAGTCGAGAGCCTGTCATTAGGAACTCATTTATTATTCTTCTTCCAATGTGGAAGAAGCTGTTGGGATATTTTACAACTTCATCTATAAGTGTTTTGATAATTGTATGCCAAAGAGGAGGGTCAGGCCGGGAGGCACTAAATATCCACCATGGTTTAAATATCCACCAAGTTCTGGCTGTGGCCCAGACAATGTGATAATAATAATAATAATAATAATTTTTATTTCCATTAAGATGTGTACAAAAGAACAAAAACAATATTATATAGAATAACATTAATTACACTGTATGAATAGTTAAGTGATACCAAAGTCTGTATATACCTAATGTCGTGAAATAACAAAACAAAATATCACTTCTACACACACAAACATCTGAATGGAAATAATTAGGTACTCCGGAGGCAAAGGCCTATATGGGAGTCCCAGCATAAAGAAATAAACCAGAAACACACTTATAATTTGTAGATGAACAAAAAGATAATAATAAACTGAGGTAAACTTATGTATTATTTACATAGAAATATTAAATGTTTGATTTAATTTGTTATTTCGTGGTGACGGTGCTTGGTCGGGCTACAACTTACTAATTTTGTGTTGTCAATATTATTCAGAATCAGTCCTTTACTTAAATTATACATCATTGGAATCAACTGTAGATTTCGGAGTCTAAAAAAATGATTTCAACAAAATTATTTCTATCAGGATTTAAGTTGATTTGTTGAAGAAGACTTCAACATCATCCGTTTCTAATAACCAGACTTTCAATTTAACCTTGAAGCTTACTATATTATTCAGCTGTTTCAATTCTAAGGGTAACATGTTATACACTCTTGGTGAGATATATAGGTAGTGTCTTCGATAGATTTCTTTGTAGGGTCTGGGTGGAATCCAGTTCCCTGTCGATCTCAAGCTATAAGTGCTACTAGCTGGATTAAGTCAAACACTTTATTAAAATATAGATATCTTAGTGGGAGAAACCCTCATTCTTTGAATAAGAGATATGAACTTGTCATACGGTGCTTCTTAGATAAGGTCCTCATGATATATATTCATGTCCTACAATAAGTGGTTTGATAGTGAAATAGTATGCACCACCCCATACTGCGATTCCATATTGTAATCTGCTTTCTATCAACGCGTAATATAGAGAGCGCAAAATATATTCAGGAAAGATATAGCGGATGTGATATACCTTCCAACATATTGAATTGAGGTGATTTTTCAATTTATAAATATGCTGACACCAAGTGAGGCTTGAGTCCATAATTATTCCGAAGTATTTGGTTTGTTTTACTTCAGTTATGGAATTGCATTTACAATATTTATGTAGGGATATTTGCAAGAAGCAGTATGCAATGGAATACACAAATTAGGTCTAGGAGCGTCTTCAACATTAGATCGCAGCTCATAAACTATTATGTTGGACTTTTCTGCATTTAGTTCTAAGGAATTTAATAATTGAAACCATGAGCTTAAAGATTGTAGATCTTCCGTGAGCATTTGAACTAATTGGTCTTTTCTATCAGCACAGTAGCTCAGCGCTGTATCATCGGCAAATGCAGTTATGGCTCCATGGAGGTCACTGTTGCACAAGTCATTAATATAAACAAGAAATAACTCAGTGGAAAGTCCTGATCCCTAAGGTACACCGCAAGTAATAGACATTTTCTGACTTAAGGCTTCGCCAATTTTAACTTCTTGAGTTCTATTCCCCACACACCCTTCACTCCGGCATTGCACAATTTAGTGATTAATATATCATGTTTAACCGTATCGAACGCTTTTCGTATGTCAAGGAAGAGGCTAGCACACTTCTTGTTCTCATTTATGCCATTGTAAATTTTGGAAGTTAGTTTCAGCATAGCATCTTCAGCATTGCGACCTTTTTGGAAACCAAACTGGTTCTCACTATAAAAACATTGTTTTGTTAAAAACCTGATACAAAATACTTTTTCCAGAATTTTAGCAAACACAGATAATAGTGCTATCGGTCTGTAATTGTTTGGGTTTTCTCTATCCCCATTTTTGAAAATTGGAATTATTAAGGCATTTTTTAGTTTATTGGGATATTTTCCTGAGGTCATACTAAGATTAAATAGATAACTTAGGATGGAGGATATTTTTTCAACCAGGTCTTTTATCAAATCAATTCTCAAATTGTCAGAGCCAGGAGCCTTTTTCAACTTCATACATTTTACAATAGTTTCAACTTCATTGCTCGATACAGGCATGAAAAACATACATGAGAATGAGGGACTGCTCGTTGAAGGGACTTCATTCCTAGAATGATCTAAGTTTTTTCTTGATTTGTGTGAGTAGTATTGGGTTCTTCTTGCGTATTACTTGGAATGTTAACATGTTCCTCCATTTATTGAAAAGGGTTGTGCTGAAACACTGGGTCCCCCCATGAAGTTCATCTTTGATGAGTCCTTGAGGTCTCAAGTGTTCCGCACCAGATGGAAAATTGGTTATTCGCATATTTAAGTCTGGAAGAAGGAATGACATTCAACTTCCGCCCAATAACTCAATTGTCACCTTTCGCTAAGGTATTTGAGAGAGTGCTTTCTGATTGTGTGATTGGTCATATTAGTCCCTTTTTATCTAATAGTCAGCATGGTTTCCTGAGGGGTCGCTCAACCACAACTAACTTGCTTGAATCAACGGCTGATGTTTTAGAGGTGCTTGATGTTGGGGTAGAGTGGATGTAGTATACACTGATTTTTCCAAGGCTTTTGATAGAATCAGTCATGAGCGGCTTGTTTGCAAATTATCTAGTTTTGGTTTGGTGCCTCGGCTTGTTAGTTTCTTTTCTGACTACCTGAGTGATCGTCTTAATTATGTTTCTGTCTTGAATTTGAAATCTAACACTCATGTCAGCTCCTCTGGTGTGCATCAGGGTAGTAATTTGGGTTCTTTGTTGTTCCTAATGTCTATCAATGACCTACCTGGCTGCCTGTTGCAATTGAATTGTTTGATGTTTCCTGATGACTTGTAGATCTACAGGAGAATTGATTGCCATAATGATTCTGTTCTGCTGCAAAGTGACCTGGATTTTGTCTCGGGGTGGTGCACGGTGTAACATATTTAATTTGGATTGATAAATAGAAATCCCTAGCTGAAATATTTATAGGTCTAAGTGAAGTGATTGGCTGATATCGCCAAATAGATAACGTAAAGATTAGATAATATCAGACGTCCTGGCTAAACTGTACAACAGCCTAAGAGGAATGGAAATAAATTTTGCTACTATATAATATTATATAAAATATTGAAAATTGATGTTAGGCATAAATATTTAATGATCGGCGACCTAACAATCGACTGAGCCATACAACGTAGAATCTGACCAAACACCTTGGCAGAAATTTATTGTGGCAAAACAGTATGCAATTTGAGGAACTAAAGGTCTCACGTGGCTAATTATTGTGATGTATGAAACAACTAATTACCTATAAAAAATTACTTAGCATGTAAGAGCATATTTAAGAACCCCAACAAAATAATAAATGTATTAAGGAAGTAGGAGGTTACTGGGCGCATGAATACTGTAATAATTTGCATGCACCAATCAAATAGTGGCAATTGATAGGCGGCAATAGGGAGCCGATTCAAAAATATTTGTATATATTTCTACAAATAATAAGAATTTGTAAAAAATTGTTGTATAGTCTATGTTTTGGATATGGCCCGAAGGCAAAGAAATTATTAAATATGTAACATAAGTAATAATTTAATATTTTGGTACGGTCTATTTGAGCCTTGAATGGCAGAGGAATAGAATATTCAAATTTTATGTAAATTTAGAAATCTGAAATGAGAATTGTAAAATGGGGAAGCGAGAACCACACTCGCCTGCCAACTGCCACCATGAGAGGTCACTAAAAATTATAGAGCGTAATACCTTGCTATATCTTGTAATAATTTAAAGTTAAATTGAATTACTAAATTTCTTATAAGACTTTGTGATGCTCTTATAAAGCAAAAGTCATTTTTAAATAATTTTGTAACCCCTTGGAAGAGACGACTCCGGCTACAATAATCCAGGACCACCAGGAGTTGGATCGACATCAGCAGCTCATAAGAAAATTCCGACACGTGAGTGAAAAATATTGAAATAGTGATAGGGCGCCCTCAGTGCTTCGAAATTAAATGAGAATCAAAGCTAGCTCGTCGAAAGGGTTTTTCTTATAAATTGAGAATTTGGTAAAAAATACTTGCACAAGTAAATGTAGTATTAAAGGTATTTTATTAGAAAGTAACGAATCAATCCACATATCAGAGGATCTACCAATCAAAGAAGTATAAAATCTAGGCTGTTAATACATATTCATATGATCATTAATTTCTGCAATATAATTTGCGATAGTTTGTTGTAGCTCTGATTCACTAGATGAATTGCTCTATTTATTCCTTCAGGTGCCGAATCTCGCACCCTGAGATAAAATATATATTTATTACAAAGAAATCTATTAGATACTATAGAATTCAATATATATATTTGGAATACTAGTTTGTCAGTTCATCATGATGACCTGAAAATCTATTCAAAATAGAATTGTCCAAGTCGACAGGTATTGGCAAGCTGATATCGCAGCTACATGCAAATAAATGCATATGATCATAAAAATAAAAGCACATGGTAACGTTTCGTGCTATAAAATTTAAAGAATAGTATTTAGCCTGTGATATTTTATTGATCTCGATTATTGTTTTATCTTATATTATATATTTTTTTTCGCTCTATATATTTTTTGCTCAAATTTATTTTTTGCAATATTTGTTAATATATGTATCAAATTGTTCATGGTGTGCGATTTATTTTCATTCCTCAATACTATAGGATAAGTACCATATCCTATATTTTTTAATAAATTATCAGTATTATTTTTATAAGCTCCTGTATGAGCCCATTAATGTATGATGACAAGAACATGTCGTACTAAAGTGAGACTGTATCCTATAAAAAACCACGACCTGATTTTTTATAATTATTAAAATATTTCATGCTCTACCGATTGCTGCCAAGCCGGAGGCTAATCGTTATATAACTATAAAAAATAATGTGACAACAGATAACGGCCTCAATCTCAATGTTGGCAAATGTAAATTCATGGTCTTCACTCATAAGCTGGATTATCCTATTTTCAATTACAAAATTAACGGCTTTCAAATATCAGGAGTCAATAGTTTCAAGGATTTGAGTGTATTGTTTGATTCTTCTCTGAGTTTTGCTCCCAATGTCCATTCTTTGGTTGGTAGGGCTAATGGGATGCTAGGTTTCATTATGAGATTTTTGGCTGGATTCAGATATGTTGAAGCCTTGATGGCTCTCTTTCCTAGCCTTGTTCAGAGCTTGCTTGAATATTGAAATATAGTGGTTTGGGATCCCCATCAGGTGGGTCTGATACATGAGATTGAAATTGTTCAGAATACATTTTTGAGATTGTTATTTTGTAGGAAACAGAATCGTTCTTGTCATTTGGGGTTTCCAACTGGTTTTTTGTGCAGCATGTTCGGCTTTGAGACTTTGGCATCCAGACGGAAAGTACTTTCTTGTTTATTCCTCTATGGTCTTGTAAACGGTTCCGTGAGCAGTCCTTATCTGTTGGCAAGGCTGAATTTCAGGGTTCCTGTCTTCGATAATCATAATCGGCAAGAGTTTTCAATCTGTAGATGTAACACGGTTGGTCATTTTTACTCACCAATAGATCGTATTCCTCGTATATTCCTCTGCTGTGATGGTCAGGTGGATCTCTTCTCCTTGTCTAAATGTAGCTTCAAGAGAAAAATGTCACCATTTATCAATTGAAGAGCAATATGGACCTGTTGCTCTTAACTTACTCTGGTTTACAATGGCCTTTTCTTTTTTCTCTCCATGGTCACCCTTTTTCCACTAACTAACTTTTAATATTTTTCCCACCTCCCTCTTGCTCCCTTTTTTTCCTCTAGTTCTTTTATCACTTCTCTTAGAATTAACCATATGTAATATGGAGGTTATATGTTGCTATTTTATGTGGTTATAATTGATCTTATTGAATAATCAAAATTCAGTTTTATCAATACCCATTAACATTAATATCAATCTTTTCTTTCTCCAAGTAGCTATAATACTTTTTTCTTGTCTGTTTAACACATATACCATTTCAATCATTCTCTTTTATTACTTTTCTAGTATTAATATATTTTTTTTGTAATAATTTTTAATAATTTATTTCCTGTATTCATGAGTGCGTTTGGGCTGTTATGCCTGTTGCACTCCTAGATTTTGTGATGTATCGAATGATTGCACAATCCCTGATTTATGGATTAAAGAATTCAACTTAATTGAACGACACAATTTCCAATACTAAGTAAGAATCACAATCTTATCAGAGGCAGATAAACAACAGTTATCTGACTTATAAAGGCTGCATTTAGCAAATCAGATATAGTATATTTTTCAGAAATTTATTTATAAAAACCACATGTATTCATAATGTTAATTATTTTTAATAGTAGTTCGAATATTTGAAGGTTAGAATTGAACCAGTACATAGACCTAAATAAATCAAGGCCTACTTGTGCCAACAACTAGCCAATTGAGAAGGCAGCTTGTGTAATAATATTATTTGCAACAGCTATATAAAATTTTTTTCATCTCTTCATATTATAATTTATATACCAAATAGGCCAAATAATCATTCATTAGCTGTCATGAAGCGATATTTATTTTAGAGTTTTTATATGGTTTGGTTATGTGTAGTTATTTGGAATTGACATTCAATCACATTAAAAACAATATGAACAAAAGAAATATTTATAATTATCATTACAAGCATGTGTGTTATTATATTTATTCATATTTCTACTTTATTTTATGAAACTACGTCTAAGTTTCACAATTTATTAGCTATTTGGAAGTTCACAAATTAGTGCCAGCACAAGTTCTTTTGAATTGCAAAGCCTATCTCTTCATTTAACAAATGTATATCATAGTGGATGTGATTAGATTATTCATTTTATGTTTTCATGGAAACTAATAATAATTTAGAACAACTTATAATATGGAATTTTTTCTCATTTGAAAGCTTTAAAGTTGGATCTATTTTCACTGCTCAATTGGCGCATTTGTAACGTCATGGGATCTGACCAATCCCAAATTAGTATGCAAATTTGGAGAGTATTAATTTCGTGAGAAGAAACTTAGGTGGAAATTGGAAGAACAGAACTCGAGGCCATTTTCGACAAATCACCAGTGGAATACAGACCTGGTCCACAAACTTAATTTTTTAAAAGCTTCAATTCCTGTTCTAATGTAATTTAATCTTTGTTCTTTCTGTTTGTAAAAGTTGTTCTGAAGATCCTATAATAATCTGTGATATTAATTTTTCCGAATTTATTTGAAGAGTCCCTAAAGTTTTAATAGCAAGGTCTGATCGACAATTTCCGCGATGGGTGAAGGATCCAGCCGGCATGAAATATTCTACGGCCAAATATATTTCAAATACCAAAACGGGAACAAAAGTCTACGTGAGTTATTCCAATAATATAAAAGGGTATCCCCTCTAATCTACGAGTATCATAGAATAGAATAGAATAAAATAGAATTTTATTGGCCATAAAATATTCACATGATTACATGGACTTCGTAAATTTTTCAACACTAAAGTTAGTCAAAACAAACACAAAAACACTAAGATCAGTCAGTATCAGAACAATAAAATAACACATGAATCACATAAAACGATTCCAATCTATTCTAAAATAGTCATGTACGTTGTACAAACATTCATCAATTAACACTGCTTTCAATACTTTTTTAAATTGTGTGCATGTGAGTTCCTTCAAGTGGTCAGGTGTGGAGTTATATAATTTGATAGATGTGAAGTGCCAGTTTCTTTGTGATTTAGTGTGACTGTACAACGGAATTCTAAGTTTGTGTCTATTTCTTGTATTTAAAGTATGGAAGCTATTAGAATCATACTTATTCAAATTGCCTCGTACATAACATAATATTTTTATGACATATAACGACGGCAACGTCAGGATACCTAGGTGAATGAAATAAGGTCTACAATGTGCATTATATGGTAGCTTGCATATTATTCTTATTGCTTTCTTTTGAAGAAAAAAAATCTATTTTGCGTTTACACTGTTTGCCCAAAGCATTATTCCGTAAGAAAGGAGACTCAGCACATAAATCCGTCAATTTGGGAGAAAGTCATGACTATAGATTCAAGGGTACCAAAATTATTATAAATAATTCTTATTCAATAAGTAAAATTCAAATATTCACACTGTTCTTAGCCAAAAGGTCTATTTCCTTAGGCAAACCTTCACCCTGAAATATTTTATTAGTAACTTTAGTATATTTTGTACAAAATAATTTTGTACAAGCCCACTTGGCCCACTTAGATTTTTTAAAGTCGTATGACCCTTTCCAAGGGCTATCACCTATCTCATTTAATAAATTTAAAATTATCACATTCTCATACAGTATCTATTATTTGAAGATTCAATTCTATTATCATCTAATATTCACTCATCATCAGTTTGTACCCATATTTTGTATTATCTGTTCATCTACCAATTTAATTTTTGCTATTTGGATATTTCTTATTGTAATACATTTCTATTTTCTATTCACCTCTCTGAATTCATTTCATTATACCTCCAAATCCGATCTCTCTCAACTGACACATATCGATCATACAAGTCACGCACGACCTGCTTTATAGTAAAGCATATTGTTGAGTATCATAAATATTATTAGAACGTTATTTCTCCTGGCAGTAGATGGTAGTCGATATTCATATCAAGTAATATAACATTCTATTGGAGGATATCCTCCTGAATCAAAATCGACTGCCATCAACCTACCATATCGAGGTGTATTGGATCCAGCATTGACAACCAGTTAATGCTCCAAATTGATTGCATAGACAGCATCAATATTAAACTCGGTACTCGAACCATCTGCTATCTTGGTATAGCACTTTGCAATATTACGACCTATAATATTTGTCTGAGAACCGGTTTGCATGGATTTGCCATTTTGTTTGTTGTCTTGTGCGGTCTAATAGGCTATCTCTCCCAACTGTAACACAGGTATTAGAATTGAAGTTGTCACAAAGTAAAATTGTGACGAGAAAATAGTTAATAATATTATTGAAAGACGCTCGGCTATCAGCAAAGCTAGCCGACCGTGGAGATAAGGAAGGTACCGATGGCGCACCATCTTCCGCGCATCGAGATGATTTCCACCGCCTCTGGAGGCGGCAAACTCCATCCCCTCCACTTTGGGGGAGTATTTAAACGCCGGACGAGCTCCATACCACAGCATTCCGCTCACAACCTTCCTGCTTCTTGTACAGCGGCCCATTGGCTGCCGTACATCCCCGACCTCCTGTCCTTGTACAGCGGCCCGTTGGCTGCCGTACGTCCCAGACCTCCTGTCCTGGTACAGCGGCCTGTTGGCTGCCGTACGTCCCTGTCCTCCCATTTCCCCAGAGCACAGCGGACCGTTGTCTGCCGTCCCTGTCCTTCCATTTCCCCAGGGCACAGCGGACCGTTGTCTGCCGTCCCTGTCCTTCCATCTCCCTAGGGCACAGCGGACCCTTGTCTGCCGTCCCTGTCCTTCCATTCCCCCAGGGCACAGCGGACCGTTGTCTGCCGTCCCTGTCCTTCCATTCCTCCAGGGCACAGCGGACCGTTGTCTGTTGTCCCTGTGCTCCCATTTCCCCATGGCACAGCGGACCGTTGTCTGCCATCCCTGTCCTCCCATCTCCCTAGGGCACAGCGGACCGTTGTCTGCCGTCCCTATCCTGTCTGTCCTTCCTTGTCCTACTTCACTGGAGCGGAACCGAGGCCGTAAGGCCGATACAAAATTACATCAAAGTGGTGTCATCAGAGAAGAGAGCGACCTTCACGCCGTCAGAAGCACCAGGAGGTGCTGTTCACGCCAGCTGAGGCACAAAGAAGAAGGAAGAGGAACCTCGACTTGCCTCCTTTCCCCACCCACATTATGACTGAGCGAAGTCATCCAGGAGCAACACCCACCTCTGAAGCTACTCAAGGTGTACGTGATAGATTGGCGCCCGCACTTGGGGCACGAGGCAACGAAGTAAGAATCATGAATGAACAGGACAAGTCTGATTCAGATGCTCAACACCAGGTACTGACAGAGGATCAGTCGGTTGATGGATTTATAAATTGAAAAAGGAAGAAGCATTCAATCTTCTACAAGATTGGGGCATTGTGTCATCTGGAACACTTGCTGAGTTGAGAAGGTTGTTAGTAGAACAACATAAGAAGATGACTGTACGTTATCCCAGCCCAAGACCCGGAATAGTGAGCAGAAGCAGTGAGGAATCCGGACACTCAGCAACAGGTACTCATGCTGAAGTTGGAACCAACATTCACACAAACCCCATCATGGACCCAGGGGCGGTATGTGACAAAGTAAGAAGCTGGAGACTGTCATTCGATGGCCAATCAGATGCTCCCAGCTTCTTAGAAAGGCTAGACGAGCTACAACAAGCTTATGGGCTCACTGACAACCAACTACTAGTCACGCTACCTGAGTTACTAGCTGGTAAAGCTACTCTTTGGATGCGTAATCGTCGTGACCAGTGGAAATCATGGGACAATTTTGTGACAGATTTCAGATCACGCTATTACCCACTTACCTATGAGGAGGACCTCGAGAATCTAATTCAGACAAGGAAGCAAAAGGAAGGTGAATCGTTTGACGAATTTCTCGAAGATGTACTGACACTCATGAGGCGTAGAAGAGGTTTTACAGACGAGAATAAATCACAGAGAGTGTATAAGAATCTCCTCCCACGGTACAAATTGTATATTCGGCATTCAGATGTTCATAGTATCAACGAATTGGAAAAATTCGCGAGGGAGTATGAACAAATAAAAGCAGAGGAGAAACAGAATAGACAGAATTCGAGAGTTCACATGATTGAGGACACAAAAAGGATTACAAGGCTCAAGGTTGAGACAGTTATAACCCCTACTAGTAACAGACCATCTCTCAGTGAGTCTGAACCCATGTGTGGGCAATACAAGAGACCGGGGCACTGGAGATCACACTGTCCCGATATCCCACCATGTAAAAGGAGCGAAAAGAGAGCACTGGAATGTGTCTGTGATGTGCAGAAGGAGAATAAAACTCCGAACAAGACAGCAGTGATGCGAACGGCACACAGGATTCCTGTGATTGGAGAGTCATCAAGTGACAACAGACTATTCATTACTGTGACAATCGGTGGTAAAAAGTGTCGGGCATTGCTAGATAGTGGCGCTGAAGCTAATTATATGAGTAATGAGGTTTATGAAGTTCTCCAAAAAATAGGGATGATAAGGTAGGTACCAACTCATCACCACGCAAATCACAGTTCCACTAGTGGCGTCCATAATGGAAGGACTTGGACAAGAGTTGCTATTAGGCATGGAATTTATGCGTGAAAACAGGGTGAATATTCACACATCCACGAGAGAGGTAGAGTGGGATCCTCCCCAACTGAATCCTACAAGTCTGCTAAAAATGTCGCGATCTCTCTTATTGGGAACTAAGACAACAGCAGTCCCAACAATATCAGCTGTACAATCCGAATCTCAGGACAACAAGGATCGTGACAAAAGGATATTCATGCAGGTTGGTTTGAATGGAGTTGAACTCAATGCTTTGATTGATGCCAGGGCAGAATCGTAATATATTCCAGAACAAGCATCTTCGGGCAACATAGTGATGGATCACAGGAATGAGATGAATGACTCTGAACAGCGGGCCACAATTCATGCCCCAGCCACCAACACAAGTGGTAACTCCGAGAGTGATGTGGAAAAGTTAATAGCACCCCCCACGGTCATGGATGTGAATGAGACAACATCACCCCCCACTGCCATGGATGTGGAGGAGTCCGTGCCACCCTCAATGGATATGAACGTAAAAGATCAAACACAGTCTTCGACTGTCAGAGAGGTAGTCCCTCAGTCCCAGGATCCCACACCAGGACTCTCAAGGAATAAGGATCCAGTGTTCTGTAACCGAGTCTCGACATCTGGTAAGCACAAACGGGCTGGCAAGCCACGCATAAAAATCCAATTACCGGATGGACAGCATAAATATGTGCTCAAAGACCAGGCATAGATGATGCCTATAGGCAGTGGCATACACCTCTAAAGGTGATGCCTGAGCAGCATACACCTCTTAAGGTGATGCCTGAGAGGTGTACACCTCTTAAGGTGATGCCTGAGAGGTGTACACCTCTTTAGGTGATGCCTAGATGGCTCACGCCTTTTAGGGTGGTGCCATAGAGGGCTCCAAACACCCCCCCCCCCACCCCCCAAGTAGGAGTGGGGTGTCACAAAGTAAAATAGTGACGAGAAAATAGTTAATAATATTATTGAAAGACGCTCGGCTATCAGAAAAGCTAGCCGACCGCGGAGATAAAGGAGGTACCGATGGCGCACCATCTTCCGCGCATCGAGATGATTTCCACCGCCTCTGGAGGCAGCAAAACTCCATCCCCTCCACTTTGGGGGAGTATTTTAACGCCGGACGAGCTCCAGACCACAGCATTCCGCTCACAACCTTCCTGCTCCTTGTACAACGGCCCGTTGGCTGCCGTACGTCCCCGACCTCCTGTCCTTGTACAGCGGCCCGTTGGCTGCCGTACGTCCCCGACCTCCTGTCCTTGTACAGCGGCCCGTTGGCCGCCGTACGTCCCTGTGCTCCCATTTCCCCAGGGCACAGCGGACCGTTGTCTGCCATCCCTGTCCTTCCATTGCCCCAGGGCACAGCGGACCGTTGTCTGCCGTCCCTGTCCTTCCATTTCCCCAGGGCACAGCGGATCGTTGTCTGCCGTCCCTGTCCTTCCATTTCCCCAGGGCACAGCGGACCGTTGTCTGCCGTCCCTGTCCTTTCATTTCCCCAGGGCACAGCGGACCGTTGTCTGCCGTCCCTGTCCTTCCATTTCCCCAGGGCACAGCGGACCGTTGTCTGCCGTCCCTATCTTTCCATCTCCCCAGGGCACAGCGGACCGTTGTCTGCCATCCTTATTCTTTCCATCCCCTGAGGGAACAGCGGACCGTTGTCTGCCATCCCTATTCTTCCTTCTCCCCAGGGCACAGAAGACCGTTGTCTGTCGTCTCTATTCTTCCTTCTCACCAGGGCACAGCGGACCGTTGTCTGCCGTCCCTATCTTTCCATCTCCCCAGGGCACAGCGGACCGTTGTCTGCCGTCCCTATTCTGTCTGTCCTTCCTTTTCCTACTTCACTGGAGCGGAAGCGAGGCCATAAGGCCAATACAAAATTACATCAAAGTGGTGTCATCAGAGAAGAGAGCGACCTTCTCGCCGTCAGAAGCACCAGGAGGTGCTGTTCACGCCAGCTGAGGCACAAAGAAGAAGGAAGAGGAACTTCGACTTGCCTCCTTTCCCCGCCCACATTACGACTGAGCAGAGTCATCCAGGAGCAACACCTGGGTATCAATCACCCACCTCTGAAGCTACTCAGGGTGTACGTGATAAAGTATTCTGTTCATTATTTGGAGAGGGGATTCGTTCAGAAGTTTGAATCTCTTCCTGGTCCTGGTGATTGATTATAATAGGCAGGTTCAAATTGAACTGCATCAAATTATAGAGTTGAATTCAATTTTTATTTATCATATTCCCAACTACAGGGTTGGTTCAGAGATTTACAACTCCAACTTCGGCTACTTTGTAGACCGTCAACCTACCGATTCAGCGTACTACTTTCTCAAATCAATCTTTTCCTATACACCGCTCACTCTACCTAGATCACAGAGCTTCGTCACCGTTTATGCATTTACAAAGTTGGGTGAATATTAACTTAACCTACAATAACGAGATACAGTTACATAACCTCAAAGTTTCCACATTTTTTTTAGTGCATGTTCATGCCTCTCCCCGGAGCAGAACGTGACACATGCCGACACAGCGTGGAGCATTAAACGTTGAGAAATATTGCTCATGGTTTATGATTATAATTTTGGTTTTTGGTTTAATAGCTACAACTTTTTAATTATTCATTTTAGTGCATGTTCATGCCCCTTCCAGGAGCAGAACGTGACAATTTTTGTGAGAATGGATTAAGAAAGTAAAATCTTTTCAGCAACTTAACCAATTGTCTTGGAACTCCATAATTTGTAACTTTGTTGGACGATTCTGAACTTTCTATGAGCACTCAAAGTTGAAGAGAGTACAAACAGTTTGAACGCTCATAAAAGGTTCAAAAACATCAATCAAAGGAAAGATGTATATGAATCTCATTGTAAATTTCATCCTCATTCCAACCATATACTTAGAATTGAGTTAAGGCTGATGATTTTCTAGTTATTTTTTTTTTAAATGTCGGAAAGTTGATGTATCTCAAAACCCAAGGTCGATATAAGACAATTTACTGGACGTTTTTTGTTGCAAATGTCATGTAGAATCTACGGCAGATACACCTTTCTTGGGTCACTCTATAATCCTATAATGATTATTAGAATTGGAAAAATATTCCTCAGTTTTTGAAAAGCCATTTTTAATTCAATTATAGTAACTATTCTTATTGAACTATTAACATTTTACAATAATTTGTAACTACCACCGTCAGAAAACAAGATATTACAAAGTCAACAAAAATCGATGATCACAGAAAACACATCACAATACACTATCAACAATATACAATCCAAGTCGAAATTACAAAATTATATCGATAATATCTAGTCATCAGTCTCTTGATTAATAAACAATATTTTATTGATGATATTATTGTGAGCGCTAAATTCATAAAACTTTGCAGTATCGCTGCAGTATCTGCTAACATCGCTGTATCATAGTCTCATGAAAGCACACAGGAAAATAGAAAATATAGCAATATCATGACTGTGGAAGAGCTATGTGAATAGCATTAATGAAAATATGCCTGATGCAGATATTTCTCCTGCTGTAGAATATACAGTATGGGTAATAAATCCAATAATATATAAATTTCAGAATACAAGGGTTAATATCATATATACCATTTTCGGAAATGGGGTAGTAAAGTTCAAAGTAGAAAGTAGTTGAGGATGTTCAGTATTCAGGTACATTCTTGTTCGAACAAATTAATATCGATTTCATTGAATGAAGATAGTTCTCCTAAGATCAGAACGTGTACTAGGGAACCGTTGATATCTGAGGACGCATAAGCGATCTGTAGCTGGATATGAGAATCTCGAGGAGAACTTGGCATCAAATCCTACAGAATGCGCTGCATTTGATATCTGGATTTTGCAGGACCAACTGCATGAATCTGTTCATCGTCATCGAAACTAAGTAGTATTTTTCCAAACACATTCATTCTTCAACCAATACCTGGAATGGTGATCTTGAAAAATCGATGGATAGTATTACGTATATCATGCGGTTTTCAATGCATCAGTCCAGATTCTTCAAGTGAATTGGAACTTGAGAGGGTGGAATAAATGTTTTGTAAGTTCTGTAGCGTACATTATCCATTTCAAAGAATTGTACTGAAATGCAATGCTTCTCATAACTTAATCACTTCACGTATGAAACGTTCACATTCGGTTCAAAGGCTCAGCTGGAGTCTGAAAACTCTCTATCGAAGAAGTTTAGAAATTTAGCCAGATATACGATGATAATCGGTTTTCCATCGTTTTCTTGCGTAGTCTCAGTCAACTGGTGATTGAATCGAGCCATAAAATGTGTATTGGACTATTTGACAGGAGGAGGTCAGCTTGAATGATGTATACAGGCTAGCGAAGCGAGTCTTATATTCTTATCTTTGTATTATTCCACCAGTGGTCCGCCCGGCTGGACAGATAGGGAGAGCAAAGTGAGCTTGCCGGCTAGTCTTTAATAAATGAACTAATATGATCATTGACAAATAATATTTTAATGACAAAGCTGTTGAAATAGTTGAATGCTACTCCAAATGGGGGACCAAGCTTTGCTCTGGAAAAGCTTAGAAGATTTGTAACGAAAGATTGGATTAAATTTATAGTTTATATTTATCCATTAATTTTCTCAGTCGTACAATTATTTTTACATTTATATGAGGAGGCATAACAGGCGTATGCCCAAAACTGTCCCTTCTCAAATTTATACTACAGTCAAAGTCTAGGTTAAGCTACTATCACTTAACAAAATAACATTTCATTCACTCTTCAAAAATCAAACACATCATCAATAATTACAAATAGATATACTTTGAATTCGATTTAGAATGATGTACTATGTTTGCTACAATATTTGCTAATATACTATGTACTATTCTACACTAACAGCATCTAGTTACTATTTTGGACTTCCTGAAGTAAACATGTTTCCCAAAAACAAAAATTATTGAAAATATTTTTTTTTGCTGAATTTTTCTTCTCGTGAGATCAGCTGGATGATCCAACACATGCTCTCGTTCACTCACTTCCATTACGGTATCGACAGATGACAAAATTTCCAGCTTTTTTTCAAAGACGTGATTATCCTTTTTATGTCCTTCAGCGAGTTATCCCAGGGTTGAGACCTAGTGCAATCGAATTTTCATATAATATACCTACTTTATTCCAAATTTCGTGAGAATCGTTAAAGCCGTTTTCGAGAAAACATGTTTTCATATAAACATCTAAACATACAAACAGAAATTGCTCTTTCAATAGTGATCCAAATATCCTATAATATAAGGCGAGCAGTTTCTGTATTTATTATATCTGGTTATTTTCATATCTGGCTATTTTAATATCTGGTTATTCATGTTTAACGGATCTCGAAAACGGCTCTAACGATTTTGACGAAATTTGGAACATAGTAGGTTTATGATATAAAGATTCGATTGCACTACGTCTCATCCTTGAGAAATCTCGCTGAACGACATTAAAAGGATAATTCATCCTTGGCTGAAACAGCTGTGGATAGTGAAAAAGTGAGTATGTGAAAAATCAAAATATCGCATCCCCGAAATTCATAAGCTGACCTATAGCCAGCTGTGAAATATGAACACGATCATTTTAGAGAATTGTGTTCTGTTTATCAGTAAACAAAAATAACAAGCGAAGCTCGGTGCCCCGATATTTTGTTTTAATGAAAAAGCTGTTAAAACAGTTGAATACTACTCCAATATTGGCATAAGGCTACATAGGCTACATTGGCCTAAGGTTCAATGCAAAGCACTGGCAATCGAGTACACCATTTTTCTTGAGATGTATCAAGTGCATGATGTCACCTAAATATTATATCTTCTATCAACAGGCTGAAAAATTAACAGTTGTGAAAAATTAAAAGTTGTAGGCCTATTGTCTTTGCCTGCATGGAACAAAGTGTGTCAGATTCCTCAAGAAATCAAATCATCAAATCATTTCTCCACGTTTTGATCCATATTATCCAATCACAATCTCTGTTTCCAAAAAGTTTTATAGAAAAGATGGAGCTCGGTCAAAATCTGAATGCGATTTGACAAACTGTAAGGAATTTAGAAGAAACTATTGGCTGTTCATGTTATTTTGAGCTATACATTTTGATATTTAGAACTCAAATTTGATGATCGTCAAACCTATTCTATCAAGCATTTTCCATCCTCGATAGAGTGCCTCTCGTTCAAGTCTAATGAGGAGAGTGCCTTAGTGCTTGCAGTGTTGTCAACTATTTTTCTTTGCTATGGGAGAGAGAGACCTTGATTTTTTTAACAAATGAATTGAGATGGACTTTGGATATAAATGAAAAATGGAAGCAATCATGAAGAAACAATGGGGTTGTATCTATTCTATAATGTGATACCTAAAAATGGCAGTGAAGAAAGGTGTGTGCGTAAGAACTGTTCACTAAAGTTCAAAACTCACAACCTTGAAATCCAATTCTTTTTATCAATATTCAATCTCACTACCGATATTCTTATTGAGTCATACAAGATAGACAATGCCGGAGTCATAATAGCTCCACTATTGTTCGGCAACATTGGCCACTACCGCAGTTCTCCGCTCATTTTTCCGTTATTAGTTTGAGAGCAAAAGTCACTTTGGACAGCTTTGGTTGGCGGGGAGTCCAGTCTCCGAAGAGAGCTCTTCTTCCCTGGGGACCGTGTCACAAATCATGAACGCCAAGCCTCGTCTGTCACCTCAACTTTCATATACTTCTGCTCTAAACTTCGTCTCGTGACTTGTATCTCCTGAACAACATTCTCTCTCCTGCTACTATGTAGGTGGCGGAAGATCCACGTGACAATATCAAGCCCACTCAAAGAAATATATATATATATATATATATATATTATATATATATATATATATATATATATATGAGCCTAAATCATATACTCCCCTTAATACCTGGCACACAGTAAAACAACGGGAGCTCCTCTGTCCGGTCATCCATCCAACCGACTTGTATTTATATCTTCCCTCAAAACTTTTCGTCCTCTCAAAACTAATACGAAATGTTTCTGTACCTCTGCAAATGTCACGTGGATTTTTAATATGAATTCCATTTATAGAACAATTTATCATCTCGGAAGAGAAATGGGTTGTAGGAGATTGTGAGAGGTGACAGGTCTGAAACAATTCGCTGCAAACATCCAGAATGGCTAATCCCTCTGTCATTGTTATCTTGAAATAAAAGTTGTTTGTGTGGGTAGTATTACTGTAGATTTGAAATCGTTTTGTTTTCTGATGTTTTCAAGGGTGCGGGAAGGACCAAGAAGGTGAGTCTCATAACTTAATTGTTAATTATGTTTGATATTATTATGAGTTTTTATTACATGGGAATCTATGAATAACATTCAATGATAATGTTGAAGCTGCAAAGATTCAGTAAGCCTTACTAATCAACCTCGAATTTCGGACAAAAAGCAATACAAGAGTACAATATTCATCCAGCTCCAACATCTCAGGTTCAATCAATCAAACCTTGATATGATTAGCGATTGAAGAATGGAATATTATCGAACAAAATTATCTGATGGAAAATATTATGAGCTTTTAGTGTAGGAAGAATGATTAATCTTCAAGAATGATGAAAGATTATTCTTGTGAAGCATAGTTCTATTCACATTCATGGTTGGAAATCAATGACAGGATTCCAAGAGAATACAGCTCTCAGTCGATTCTAGACCTAACATCATAAACAGCATAACATAACATATGCTAATGAGGAGTCATCTTCTTAAAATACAATAATTAAGCAATTCAGTGATCATAATCCTCTCAAAAGATATCACATTTCGTACTTTTTCTCAGAGATTTCATAAATTCTACATGGGGATGATGTCATTCCCAGACTGTTCTGTGAAAGTCTGAATGATCATCTAGGAGAAATAGTAGTTTTCGGTTCAACATGTTGTTTTCCCAATCAATAAAGTCACTTTATAATAATATGTTTGTTATGCTTACTGATGAACGGATGGATAGATTGATGAACTGAATCAGTAGTGACTAATAAACTACTATTTTTCAACTACTTTATAGCAGATTTATAGTTTTTAAATATTTTGATAAATAGAGAAACTATTTCTCTAAGTGGCATAATATTTTTTTGGCATCACCGCCATTGCATCAGAAAATACCACGATCATATTCATAATCAAATGAAGAGGCATTCCATCATAGGCTCACTCTATTATTTCTCCCATTCGACTCCCGGTTCTATAGCACAGGTAGAATATTACTTCCAGTCAAAAACAGTTTCAGTGACTTTGCGCCCAATGAATAACTTTTGGAACTAACCGCGATAATTCAGCGATTTTCAGCGGTCGCGGTAATAACTCTCATTGAGATCGTAGAATGCTTGGCGCCAGTTTTGTGGAGAGGAGAGAGAGTGAGGGAGAGAGATTGAGTAGGTAAGTGGGAAATGCCCCGTGGCAGACGAATATCTTCCATTGGCTGAGGGCGGGTGATACAGCTCTAAAACTCATTTATCTAGTTCTCACCTTTTCTGTTCTTTGAGGGTCGGTAGAGCTCAGCCATATTTCATATGTCATATTAGTGGAGCCATGCATCACCAAGCTGTATTTACCTCTTCCTCCTCATCTCCACCCTCCGACAACACCTTATCCATTGACTTTCTCTCTCCGTATTCACAGATTCATTCGCTCTTGCACCACCGTTTACTCTCATTGTGCTCTCCCCTCCATCATTCTCAACACTCACCTTATCACAGTCATTTGATAACGACTCAATTCTAGCTGAGGAAGACCATTACCATAAGAAATCGCTCACAGTCTGAGCTGAACTGACGTTTAATACTGAGTGAAGGAATTATCTGTTGTTGGATTGATAATTCGTGCATTGTGCAGACGCAACCTGAGCTCAGTATTATTCAACATCCCACTGTCTGTTCATGTACGGGAATCATACTTGAAGAATCATACTTATATTCATAAGTAGCCCTGAAGAAAAAAGAGATCATTAAATTAATAATATACTGACGACATAATCGTGAACAGCTTGAAGTTTATAGCAGTGTTCTATTTGATCGAAATAAAACTCGAACTGCTTCGTTTATCCTCATCGAATTAATTTGATTTCCATTAACGTGGAAGCAAGCTATATTTGAGATAGTTATACAAGCGTATGAAAAATATGAAGCACTGAAGGATTCAGTAGTGGATACTGATTGATTTTTCAGACAATATCATCATCCAATATGTTACCCTACGCGATGAAAGCGCATTATACAAAGTTGAAATTGAAGGACAAAATAATTATCGATTTCCTCTTTATTTTCCGTTACCCATTCCAATTTTATAATTTTTGCATTGAAATATTCATCACTAGCAATAATGCAATTACATCTATCATTGTATATTTGTGATGTATCATATTTTCATAATATTAGGGATATGATAATAATTATGAATATAAATTGGAATATCACATCAATTTCCACTCAAACTCAGTGAGACGTTTCACAAATTATCATCAAGATGAAGAATATCAATTCCAATCATGTATTTTGAAAAATGATAAACCTCGTTATCATCTGTAAGCTGAATGAGTCTTGCTATTTTAATAGTGGCATCCTCTTAAGAGGAGAAGAATAGCTCCATCATTTCTCTCAATGAGCGACAACGGTCTGTTTCATTTTTCTGTTTCCATAACTCAATGAGATTACGAGGAGCAACTGCTCGTTATACTACATGATTATTAATATTTCTAGCAAACTTTTTGCGTCGCGTAATAAACAACTGTGGCCATTACAGTCGAGTATCTCGCGATTTGGGAGAACATGTTGGGGAAATGGTTGACTTTTTACAGTAAACACAAAGTGTCGCGAATAGCGGGTAATGTTTTCTGACTGCACAATCTGCACAGAACAGCCGTAATGACTGCATAAATCTGCTGAGATAAGCTTATCTTGTGAGCTCATCCTTCAAAAGTGTCATTTTTCACAGTGCACACAAAACATTTGTTGTAACCTAATGTCGACTCAACCAATTTTCTACTCAAAAATTTTTTCATAATGTAGTTAGCATTCGGGGAAGAATGACCTCAACAGAAACTTTTTTCCCTTCTCAATTGAGGAGTTGGGTGGAAAAACGATCTGAGTCAAGAAATCAAGTTTTGTGTAAATTGAGATTGAAATATTTAGTACACATCTTCATTATTTCATCAGAATGCAATATTCTTGCAAGTATTTGAACTTTATTGATCTTTTTATACTATTTTCAATACTATTATTCATAATTAGCCAGTAATCCAAGGCCAACTGATATTAATATTGATATAAGGTGTGTTGTCTCAGGTCGTTTTTCCATAACCCTGGTTGTTACATGTTCAAAGGTTCAATAAAATGATGAAAAACCCGTATCAAGAGTAGTGATAATGATAATATATTGCTCATGATATTGGATAATTAATAAGTAGGTAATAAAGATCTAAAAAATGTCATTTGGAAGTGAACAATTGAAGATGATATTTTCTTCTTGAACACGTTTCTTCCCATAATCAAGACTCTGGAATGTTACATGGTACTGTTCTGATTTTCGGGAAATTCATACACCCCAATGTTTTCAGCATCGGATTCTTCTTCAGGAGCGTCTTCTTCATTATTTCCATCATCTAGAGGATAATTGGTTCCCTTGGATGTATTAATGATCTTCTTATACCATTCATTTGGTAGAGAGTTTCGTTGGGAGGATATTTTTAATATTTTTTCCGAAGAATGGACATTGATATGTCCAAAGCTCCGCCAATTTATGTAGATGCATTACAATATAATCTTGTATAGTTATTCCAAATTACTTTTTTCATATCATATACAGTTCAATAATAATTATTTTCTTAGTCTATATTATGTAAATTCATCTATAATTTCGCTGTAAGCTATTGTATATAAGTGTATAAGCCAGTATATACTGTAATCTACATAAATAAAGTACTCAATCAATCAATCAATCAGCTTCTTCTTTTGTAAGAAAACAAAATAAGGATTTCACTGACTGCTGGCTCACAGCTTGTCAGCTGAATAATTTCAGGTTTGCCACACAAACAAAAAATTTTCACAACTCAATCATTTTTCAAGATACAACAACATTTTATGTACCAATCTGTTCAGAATTTAATGGCGGATAGAATGAAGCGTGTTGCGGAAAAACGACACGAGTGGCCTCGGGTCGTTTTTCTTCCCAGCTCCTCAATTTAGTATCACGAGGATCTATGATTATTGGATTATGCATGATTATTTGAAAATGAGGATTCATCATTCATCTGATTATATTCAAACTTACATTGTGCAATATCCTATCATATTCTTCTTCTTCTTCTTCTTTCAAGGATTAGGCGTACACACCTGTTCCGGTTTCTAAGGATATAACTATTTATTCTACCATCTTTTCAGAGGTCTGCCATTATCCCTTCTATCGTAGGGTCTATATTTCATGACAGCTTTTGGTATCCTAGTATCTGGCATTCGTTCCACATGGTTTTTCCAGTTCAATCTGTTTATTTCAAGTTGTGCAGCTAATGTTGATATTCCTAAGTCATTTCTAATGTCATCATTGCGGAATCTGTCTAACTTTGTGCAACCTTTCACACTTCGAAGAAAACGCATCTCTGCAGCTTCAACTCTGCTTAATATTTTCTTCTTACTAACCCAAGTTTCTGCTCCATATAATAATGTTGGTACCACCATCACTTTATAAAATTTTAATTGTGTCTCCTTCCTTGTTCTGTTTTTCAACCGGCGTTTTATTGTACCACATATATGTAGAAATCTATTCAGTTTCAGATCCACATCATTATCGAATCCATATGTGATCTCAACACCCAGGTACTTGAAATAGGACACCTGTTCGAGTAAAGCGTCATCCAGCATTATTTTGGTCCTGACAGGTGATTTGCCGCAGAATGCCATTGTTTTGGTTTTGCTTTTTGAGATAAACAAATTATACTTCTTTGTAATGTTATTCAGAACATACATTGCCTTCTGCAAGTTGTCTTCAGAGTTCTGTAAAATAACAAGGTCATCTGCAAACATTAAAATCATTAAATATCTTGTCAGATCCAATCGTATTCCAGGAGGAGCTTCATTCATCCAGCATTGTATAACGTCGTCAAGGTAGATATTAAATGGAGATGGGGATAAGCTACAACCTTGCCTTACACCTTGGTTTGTCACGATTTCTTCGGTGAGGTGGGATCCTGTGTGAATAGCAATTTTGGTTCCTTGATATAAGCTTTTTATCGCGTCAATTAAATGCTTGGGATATCCTCTTCTTGTCATAATGCACCAAAGTGTAGGTCTATCTAAACGGTCAAAAGCCTTTTCAAAATCAACGAATGCCATGTGGGTCTCAATATTAAATTCTCTATTTTTCTCAATAATCTGCTTCAAACTGAACACCTGATCAATGCAAGAGTGACCTTTCCGGAAACCTGACTGTTCCTCCAACAAATGGTATTTGAGATTGGTTGAAGTCTTCCATTAATTATTTTGCTGTGAATTTTGTAAGCCGCTTGTAGCAAGCTAATTCCTCTATAGTTGGATACATCATTTCTCTCTCCTTCTTCGAATATTGATACGATTTTTGAAATTTTCCATTCTTCCGGAATTTTACAGCTCTTCCAACACATTTTTATAAAGTGCAGAAACCTTAATCGGAAAAATAAACCTCCTTATTTAATAAGTTCTGAGTTTATACCATCTATACCAGTCGACTTTCTATTTTTTGTATTTTTTAAAGCAGCTTCTAGTTCTGTCAACTCTATCATATCCACTGTGGGCTCCCCAATTCTTTCTATCTCGGTCTCTTGAGTTGTTGGATTGTACCAGAGATTTCTATAGTGTTTAATCCACTCTTCCTCGGTGATGATGTTAATATGAATTGTATCTTTGTTGATTCTTTTCATGTGCTTCATGATCTTATAAGCAATTGTTTGTCTACCATGCAGATCGTTACTGCAAGCATTTTTTATGTTACTCCATTCCTCCTCTATATTATCGCTTGTGGGTATAGTTTGTAATAGTTCTGTCAACCTCTTCTCATAAAGACCTTGAATACTTTCTTCCTGTAACAAATATACTTTATAGACTTCATCCCTATCTTGTTGCTTTACGTAACTAGTTTTCCTATTCCTCCAACGGGCCAAAACTTCTATTTTGGAAACGACCAAATAATGATCAGAGCCTACATCACAGTCTCTATATGCTCTGATATCTCTCACTTGAGGGGCAATCTTCTCATTTGCAGTCACATAATCAATCAGAGACCTGGTGTTTCTGGCAGCCAAAGTGTATTTGTGGATATCTTTTTTCTTAAAGAAAGTATTAGTGATTTTCAATGTATTATATATGGAAAAATCAATTAGTCGTCTCCCGTTGTTATTTAAGTGATCTTCTCCATATATACCCACCGCACCTTCCACATTCCTGTTACCCACTCTTGCATTCAAATCTCCAGCAATGATCAGGTGATCCATTTTGTATTTATTGACCTGCTTTTGTAGCTCTTCATAGAAAGATTCACTTAGTTCTTCTCTATTTTCTTCTGGAGCATAAACTCCTATTACACATGAGTAATCTCTTTCTATTTTGAATCTCATGACAATAATCCTTCCATTAATGTAAGAGTAAGACTCTATTCTATTTTTCCACTTGTCATCTACTAATTTGGCCACTCCACCACAAGCTCGCTGATTTTGTTCTACACCGCTGTATGCCATCATATATCCTCCTATATCTTCTGTTCCTTGTAATTTCTTCCTAGTTTCAGTTAAGACAGTGATATTGATTCCTTTTTCCTTCAAAATTTTAACTAACTCAATTTCTTTCAAATGCAAACCTCCTCTTATATTCCAAGTTGCTAAATTTAACAAATCCGTTATTCCAAATCGTTTATGTTTGCTATTTCCGTTTTTATTTCCTAAATTCCGGTCCGGTTTATATCCTTTTTGAAACTTGTGAGTGATAGTGAGATTCCCTTAAACACGTTACCAGCGTCTAGTAGAGTAGTCCAATGGTGGGGCCGCCACCTTAGAGCATATGAACACACTCTGGGCTTTCATTCGGAGTTCCCAACTCCTAGGCTCCTCCGCCTCTTCAGCCGTTGGGAATTGATCCTCTTCCGCCTTCAGAGCCGTTGACCATCGACATTTCGAGGGAAAACAAAATAAAATGAAAAAATAAGAATATTCCCAAGGTGGGGAGGACAGGATAGAGGAAGATAGTAGCGCGCGACCACAGGATGACAGATTGACACCTTACCGAAGCAAGGTGCCCCCATCATCCCTTTAGTCGCGCACTGCAAGAGAATTGCACAAAGCTAAGTCAATGGAAAGGTGCCATTCTAGGAATAATAGATCCAAGCATGTCGGAGATGAAGAATGTAATAGGAAGAAGGGCTTGGAAAGGGGAGGTCCCTTTTAGTCGCCTCTTACGAACAAGCAGGGATTACTGGGAGTACAATTCTACTACCCCTACCACACTGGGGGACCTATCATATTAAGCGAGCAATTTCTATATTTTAGTATGCACCACGTTGGGCTACCATCTTGTAATAACCTTCTTGGAGCATCTGATGATGTCCACCCGGCAGTAGGAAGGTTATGACAAAGAATGAATTAAATGAGACCAGTGTAACAAGTCTAGGAGGTGGAGTCACTCCACGTCTGAATTTGCAGACGGCTGATCCTATAGATTCAGATAATAATTTAATGCAACAGACTGACGAGGGGTGTCTCTGAATCACTCCCTCCGACTCGATCACACAAACCTCATGAAATTCAATAGAAATTCCAAATTATTAGGTTAATTATTCCAGGTTATTGAACGCTGTGTGATGTGGCGCTTGCAAATGTTTCAACAAACTCAGCACTTCCGGTTGACTCAAGAGCCAAAAGTATAATTCAAGGGGATCTTTGATTGACTTGCAACTATGCCTTGTGTGCAAATATATTGCACACTAAAAATCAACACTTTGCACAGAAAATCACAGTTTAACGTGTGCAACACGTTCAACGCTGTGATGGTCATTCGGAAATTCACTATACTGAAAGTCTTTGACTGGATATTTAATTTCAAAAAGACCAGATTTTAGGTAGAAAAATTTAGATGATATTTGATAGTTGAAATAAATACTAACCTTGAGCAATTGAGACTCATGGGGCTTCTTGGGAGATAAGAGATGAGATAAGAATTAATACCAGTTCAATATATCGTCGGAGGCTAGCAATTTCAAATATTTCTATACTATCACTTTTAATAAGATTTTATCGGTGCACTACTCTGTGGATTAGGCCCCAATCAATTCAAACAATTGAGGGTCCTGCTAAACCCGAAGGTTTTTCGGCGAGTGCCCAGTTACAAAAAAACAAGTTACAGAAGTTAAAAAAACTTGCACAAAATAAATATGACACTTCAAAAGTATAAGATAAAAGAAAACAAATACAAAGTGCAAAAATCAAATAAGAAATATGAATCAAATTTTGCTGGAGAATTGATAAAAAATGGAAACTAACGAAAATTCATTAGAAAGGAATGAAATACAAATTATTTAAACGATGTTACTCATTCGATGAAGTTGGATACAATTTTGGTCTGGTACAGGCAGGACGTTAGCAGCTAAATTCCGCGATGTTTGATATTATATTCCACTCTTTATCTGGTTTAGAGTGTATTGATAAGGGGTAATTGGTGTTGATTTACATGGAAAATGACAGTTCTGTCAACATTAAAAGGAACACTAAACCATGGTTGTTTATGACAACACGTTCATCTCAAAGGTGATAATTGAAACTCCTGAGAGAACAAAATACGTTATTCCGAATACGTTTGACAATGTTGGAAAAATAATTTCAATTATTTCTGAGAAACTTTCTCACTTCCACCACCTACTTATCTTTTGAAACAAAAAAGTTTCTAGCATGTCGAAAATTGCATGTCTTCTGCATGCTCGAAATGTCTCGACATTGACGAACATAATCATTAATTCAGAAATAACTATGGGTCGGATGGAAATGATCTAGACACCAATAGAAAATAAATATGTCAACTCATTGAATCCATTGTACCATTGATGGTATATTATGTAATTATTCTATATTCTCTCTTCACACCAGTAGTACAATGCTCACTCAGCTTCAAGTAATGATGTATTATTATTTTTTTCTCTTCAAAGCATTGGTGTGTTGTTCTGTGACCACCAAGTACGTATTATTATATATCAATGGAAAGGTCTTTTCATGCACTACAAATTTGATTTTCTACATTTTTCCGTTGAACGCTTCCATAACTGTTTATATAATAAAATGAAAGTATATGTAATCGTCATTATACTATTTCGGTTTGTACACGGATAACATGCAAACAGTGGCAGCTACAATGAAAGTTCATGACTTCAATTGTCGATAATAATCTGAGAAGGCCATCAACATTAATTACGTGTCAATATTCCCATTAGAACTGGAGATATGGACAATTCAAGTAACGCTTGCAATATAAAGCCATGAGACGTGTTGGCGGGGTATTTAACCAGAGAGTTGGGGGGTCAAGCACACTCACACTCTGCATTCAGCTATGAGCAAGGCTGCTCTATTACATTCTATCATCACTGGTTCCTATATCCCTTTCATCTGCATATAGAATATTTAATATTCAATATTCAATATTCAATATTCAATATTCAATATTCAATATTTAATATTCAATATTTAATATTTAATATTTAATATTTAATATTTAATATTTAATATTTATCTAAATATTTAAGGTTCATCTGATAGCTTTGGATATTATTCCAAACTATTCTATACTAGAATAGTATAGATACTCCATGTCTTGCTAGACATGGTGGAGTGGATCACCATTTTCATTATTATACTCTCACTCTCATTCTCTTATCCTGTCCTTTTTTGCTCTTTCTCCCTGTTTCAATCTCTCTTTCTAATGTTTCTTCTTCGACACTATTTTCTCTCTCTCTCTCTCTCTACCCTCTATGGCTATCTCTACCTCTACCCTCTTAGCTATGTCGAGTGAGTGAACGTGTGTCAGCTCGGCTCCGTCTTCTAACAGATATTTCGTAGGGTTATACAGTTCAATTCACTAGATATTATACATCAAGTTATTCAGTTTCTCGAGCTAAATTCAATAGTGTGATTATATTTTTGATTAACTCACACTCTTTTTATTTATCTTGAAAAAACATTCCTAATTCTTCAGTTCACCTTCTCGCCTAGCCTATAAAAGTGTAAATCCACCTAACGGTACACGATGGTTCGACCGAACAGAGGCACGCCTAAGAATGAGGTCAATGCTCCGAAGCCAGCTATTTCTGGAGCTTTGTCCGAAGAGACCCTCCTCATTATTCGACAGCAAATCGAAGAGTCTGTCCACAGTGCTGTATCAATGGCTGTCAAATCTATTTTCGAGGAACTTCAGGCATTGAAGGAGGAAAACAAACAGCTGCACGATAGAATTCGTGAGCTGGAGGTATCTTGTCACCTGAAGGTCGACGACCTCGAGCAATATGGGCGCCGACATTCCATACGTATTTTTGGGATCCCGGAGAGCGACAAAGAAGACACGGACCTGCTGGCGCTCGATGTCTTCAACAAGAAGCTGAACGTGCCCGTGACTCTGGCAGATGTAAACCGCTCGCATCGCGTTGGAAGGCGTCAACCACCTCAACAAGGGCAAGCTAAACCCAAGGACCGACCCATCATAGTTCGACTCTGCAGCTACCGGACCAGGAAGATGATCTTCGACGCTAAGAGGAAGCTGAAGGGCTCCGGCGTCACCATTCGCGAGGATCTGACTGCGGAGCGTCTCAAGATCCTCAACGCTGCGGCCGACCGTCATGGGCACAGGAATGTCTGGTCATCTGACGGGAGGATTAAGATCTCTATCGGCGAGGGAGGATCCAAGAGGGTCCACACAGTCGAGAGGATGACCGACCTTCAAAAAATAAAGGTAAATTAAATCATTTCAGGATTCAATGACTAAGGTGCCTTCACTACAATAATAGAAAATTCGTATTAATAGATTTCACAGTAGATATACCTTGGCATTTTCATGAGCTGGCTTTCTGTTCTATAAATGAATCCTTCCACTGCTATTTATGATTATATATAAGGCAATTATTTCAAACTGAAGAGATCCACATTTGTTAATACTGATTATCTTGATATTAATTCCCAAAACTACGTTCAATGCATCAACTACTTTACTCCAGAGGGTACTAAGAAAATCATTATCTCTTTTCTTACTAATAATTACATCTCTTACCAAAAGTATTTCCATAATTAATAATTATTTTCGAAATGCTAAATTACAAATAAAATGGATGATTAACATACGTTATAGATATAGATGTAATCTATAGGTATAGATAGTAATCTCTTCTATATTAGGTATACATAATGATATCTTCTACTATTGCCACAGCTCGAACAATAAAAGCTAATGTGTGAGGAGTTATTGATGGAACAGAGAGGTGGGTAGTCTGTTCATATGCTTATAAAGGGGCTGTGTTTCATTTAACGTTATCTTAGACATTCATCACTAAAATATTACAGTACTCAATTTACTACTTTTATCGTTATTGCAACTCCCAATAGTTAATTATACTTCTAATACTATATAATATTTTTTAAACTTCACCGTTCAATCCTATTTAAAACTTATCTAAAATAATCTAGCTCTTTCTCAAGCGTCTCCTCTACTTCTTATTTTCTTTCTCATTTCTTGATTTTTGCAATGATGATTATTATTCTTTTCTATTCTTCTTCGTCTTCTTCTTCTCCTTCTCTTTCTTTTTCTTTTCTTCTTCTTCTTTCCTTGATCAATTCAAGATCACAATACGATGTTCTATTCTTATTCTATAGTTCAGTTTCATAATTCTTCTCAATTGTGCACATTCCTTCTTTCTCTTCTCTTCTTCACCATTATTATCATTATTTTCCCTGTGATTTTTCCACTATCTATCCAGCATGTTCAAATGTTTATTTCTCTTTCTATCTCTATTATTTCTCTTTCTTCCTTTTCTCTTTCTATCTGATTACTTTCACTAATATCCATATTTGATATTCGGTTCTTTCTCACATTAAATCATACTATTCCTCTTCCATTTTATGCAAATACTGTATTATTCATTATCAGTTGTATTATGTATCTTTTCTCAATTGATAACTTTCTTCAAAGATCTTTCGTTTTTCTGCTGGCTTTTTCTTCTCTTTTGCAGTTTTTAATGGATCCATTTTCGCTCTATCTCCACCTTGAACACGATCTTCCACTACTGGATTCCATCTCTCTCTATCTCAAATTGGACTCGATTTTCCACCACTGGATTTCATCTCTCTCTGTCACCTTTTGGACTCGATCTTCCACTACTGGATTCCTACTCACACAATCTTCACTTCGACTCGATCTTCCTACTGGATACCTTCTCGCTCTACCTCCACTCGGACTCGATTCTTCCACTACTGGATACCTACTCGCTCTATCTCAACTTGGACCAGATCTCCCACTACCAGCTCTTCCTCAATCTTCATCGTATTCATCATTAGGTGAATTATTCATCACCGTAACTCCACAGATCACAACATCTACATCATCGTATTGATGTGTTCAGTGAATTTTTTGAACTAGTGTTTTTAAATAGTGAAGGGAGCCGAACTGTCGAGGCATACAGGATGCACTCGAATCAAGAGACTTTTTCATTTAGGTTAAGTTTTATCAGTTTCATCCCCATTTTCCTCATCATGTGTCATTCTGAGGTCGGTTCACGATTGGTCTGCTGCTTCCATGATGCCTCTCACTGACACGTCAGCTCGCTCGCCCTCAAGTAGGTATGATTATTTCAATAATTGTAATAATGACGCAGGTATGTTTCTAGCAAATAAGCTCCACTCTTCCAAAAAACTTTTCAAGGCTGCTCACCTTAACGTCCAATCCCTCAGCTGCCACATTGATGAACTCAGAGCAATCTTCCGTTTTCAGGACTTCAATATAATTGGAATTTCCGAATCATTTTTGAAGCCTAGTATTTCATCAAATTTTGTTGCATTACCTGGATATAATCTTTTCCGGAATGATAGATTAAATAAAGCTTGTGGGGGTGTAGCAATTTATGTGAAAGATGGTATCAAAACAAAAGTTCTAATCACATCTAAACAAGAGTATTGTTCCAGACCAGAGTTTATGCTACTTGAATTATCCTTATCTAGTACTGATAAATTACTCGTTGGTATCTGTTATCGCCCACCAAAAATAGGTCATTTTACAGATTTCGAAAATGCCTTGCTTTCTCTTATGCCTTGTTATAGCCGTATACTAGTTATGGGGGATATGAACACCGACTTGAACATGACAAATCGTAACTTCGACTACTTTCAACTGACTACTATTTTCCAATGCCTAAACATGACTATTTTACCTCTCGATCCAACTCATCATACTAATGTATCTGACACACTCATTGACCTTCTCATTGTTAGTGATCCTAACGAGGTTGTTCAAGCAGGCCAAATCCCAGTCCAGCTATTCTGGACATGATTTGATCTACTGTGTACTCTCCCATAAGATACCTAAGCCAGAACAGAAAATTATCACTTATAGAGACTTCAAAAACTTTGATGAAGCCGCCTTCCTGACTGATGTGGCTCAGACTCCATGGCATCAAATTGAAGCGTTACCCTCAGTTGATGACATGGTCAAGACTTTCGAGAATTGGACTTTGACTTTGTATGACAAACATGCACCTTATGTGACAAGGAGGATTAATAGAAAACGACGAGTACCGTGGATGACTGAAGACATACTCAAGATGATGTGACATAGAGACAAAGCACATAGAAAATTTAAAAAGACATTTGACTTGGACAGTTTGATAGAGTATAGGAGCCTTAGAAATAGAGTTAAACAGGAATTACGGAACTCAAAGATTAGGTACTTGAATTCGTTTATGACAAACAATAGACAAGACTCTAAATCACTTTGGCAGGGAATAAAAGAATTCGGGCTTGGCAAACAGAAACCGAATCCACAAATAGACTTACCATTGAACAATATGAATGACCATTTCGTTTCACACTCTAACCAACGCGACGAAGTTGTCATTGCTAATCATATCGATGATCTTGAAGAGCAGGTTACAAACTTAGATTTACCAATTACTGATCAATTTCATTTCCATCCAATCTCAGAAGAAGACACTTTCAGAGCAATTCAACGTATTCATAGTAATGCTACAGGTGTAGACAAAATTCCTATTAAATTATCAAGAAGATGTTATTTGCTGTTTTACCAACCATTACATACATTTTCAACAAGTCACTTGAAGAAGGCATTTTCCCTGAAAACTGGAAGTTTGCTCTGGTTCGCCCTCTAAATAAAGTTCCATCACCCAATAAAGTTGAGGATTTTAGACCAATCAGTATTTTACCTGCATTGTCCAAAGTGCTAGAAAGACTCATTCATGCTCAAGTTGTAAAATTTCTAGACAACAATAGTAAGCTTCATAACTTTCAATCGGGCTTTAGAAAATTCCATTCAACTGAAACAGCTCTGCTCCGTGTCACTGATGATATAAGGTTAGCTATGGACCAAAGAAAATGCACCATCCTCACCCTATTTGATTTTTCTAAAGCATTGATACTGTTGATCATACAGTCCTTCTGAATAAGTTGGCTATTCTTGGTTTCAGTCACAACTCGTTAGTTTGGTTTAAATCCTATCTATTAGGTAGGAAACAATGTGTATCTGTCGGTGACAAAAAGTCTACTTGGAAAAACGTTATACATGGAGTACCACAAGGTTCAATTTTAGGCCCTCTCCTCTTCACTTTGTATGCTAATGACCTTTCTTCCATTATCAAATTCTCCAGTTTCCATACTTATGCAGACGACCTTCAAATCTATTTAAGCTGTCCCATAACAAAAATTAATGAAACAGTTGGAATAATGAATCAGGATATCAATTCGATAGTGGAATGGACAAGGAAAAATGGCCTTAAGCTTAATCCCATCAAAACACAACCCATAATAATTGGATATTCTCGTCTTATAAACAATATTGACCTTGAATCGATTCACAAAATTAGTGTAGATGGTAATGACATTCCTTACTGTAGCTCAGTTAAAAATTTAGGCATTATTATGAATAATACTCTTGACTGGTCAGAACAAGTGAACAAAACTTGTAAAAAGGTATTCTCAGCCATGCATGCATTGAAGAAAATGCACGATATTCTCCCTAGAAACATTAAATTATTACTGGTTCAATCTCTCATCTTCCCACATTTAATGTATTGTAATTCTGTTCTTAACGATATGCAAGTCACTCTGAATGATAAACTACAGCGTTGCCAAAATTATTGTCTACGTTTCGTCTACTCTCTCCAACGCCATGATCATATCACCCCAGCCCACATTGCTAGTTCAACATTGAAGCTTCCCAATCAAGGCTTTTTCGAATAGTCAAGCTTGTTAGAGATATCTTGAAATACGGTAATCCGAACTATTTTAAAGATGATTTCAAATTTGTCTCTGAAGGTAGGAGGATAGATGCTTCACATACTAGAACCGGAGAAAGTACTTAAGGATACCCAATCATCGAACTACTATTTTCACAAAATCCTTCCTAGTCAGTGCCTGTCGTGCATGGAATGCACTTCCTGTTTCTATCAGGTCCATCGAGAGCCGAGCGAGCTTCATCCTGACTTTAAAAAACATCTTTTGGAACAAATGACTGAAATTGTCCGGCCCTAGAACGATCACATGACAACCATCCCCCAACCATCCCACAAATACAAACCTTTAAACCTGTTATAGAACGAATTGTATATATATATATTATATATATATATATATATATATATATATATATATATATTATATAAACTCATGTTATTTCAATTATCCACTGCATACTGCTGTATATTACTGAAAGTTGATTACCCTGATCTACTTTCAGCCTTCTTCATTTTATTAATCAATTATTTGATCTTATCTACCCATATAATTATTTTACTTTATCAATTTTCTGTTTTTTTTTCTCTTAAATATTCATATTGATTAAAAATTTTAAAATATTTCCATCAATAAATAAATCCTTAGTTTAAATAATGAAATTAACGTTTTGGTAGAGAGTTAGTGGGGAGGATATTTTTAATATTCTTTCCGAAGAATGGACATTGATATGTCCAAAGCTCCGCCAATTTATGTAGATGCATAACAATATAATTGTTATCTATAGTTATTATATTACAAATTGCTTTTTCATATCATATACAGTTCAATAATTATTTTCTTTGTCTATATCATGTAAATTCATCTATAATTTTGCTGTACTGTAAGCTATTGTATATAAGTGTATAAGACAGTATATATTGTAATCTACATAAATAAAGTACTCAATCAATCAATCAATCAATCACTCTCTCTCTCTCTCTCTCTCTGTATAATTCTTCCTATCTCGCCAAAGAATGTTTTCATTTTCCACCCCTTACATTATATCTTTTCTCTATCAGTCTTTTACTCTCTCTCTCTCTCTCTCTATATATATATATATTATATATATATATATATATATATATATATATATATATATATATATATATATATATATATCGCTCTCACACTTTCCTTCTGAACATTCATATTACTTTCTACCCTATCCTTCTCACTCTCTCTCTTTTTCTATTCTCCTCCATATCCATTTTCCTCTTCATCTTTCATTCATAGGTTCTCATTCATCCTCTCTTTAATCTCTCACACCAAATCTCCAGCTACAGGAAACTTACGTAATAGTTGTACCTTGCTGCTTGCCGCCTGAATCCGGCCGGGAAGAAGTTATGACCTGTGATGTAGAGGGATGAATCCCAAAGAAGACGTGCAACTCTTTCAAGAGACCAGCGCGATCCCAGGGGATAACAACGGCTTGACACCAAACACTGTGTGACTTCGGCTGCAAATGTAGCTGTATTTCAGCATATTTCGTGTCTCCTGCCTTTAGCCTTCTACATACGTTTACATACGAGTATTATCATTTCTCTCTTTCAGAGTATAAAAGATAGACCTTCCTGATGGAAGGTTATTTCTTGAGAGAGATGGAACATGAGAGAAATGAGATTTTGACTGCCTCAAATATTGTTATAATACAGAATTATAAAAAAATCAGTGAAGAATTTTCATTGAATCGCGTATTGATCTACACGTTTAAATATTGACATTCTTTCTCTTATCATGAGGGGAAAAGTGAAAAAGATTTGTATGCACGGTATCTGTCAGAAATCCATTGTTTAAGTGCAGGCTGAAAAAATATTCATTAAAAAGTCATTCATTTGTAGTCATTCTCCCTTCTGCAATCAGGGAAATGCTGGGAGATAGCGTGAGATTTGGAATTTTGTCTGTTACAAGTGAGCTTACAGGTTGGTGAAAATGATCATCATTTTCTGATCATTACTGAATGAAATATTCGTTTTTTCGCGAAGAATATAAAGGTGCATTTTCGTTTGTGCGTAAATTTCCGCAGTCGACGACGACAAGCATTGTTGACATTCATATTGTCCAAATTTAAAGTGTGCTAGAACAGCTAATCAAATAACTTTTCATTATTTGAGTTTATTATTCAAGAATCAAGCATATCTAAAAAATATCAACATATTGCCATTTAAAAGTATGAAAAATTATAAACTCAACCTCCCCCAATAAAACATAATTGAACATAATCCTTCAGGTTATTTGGACAAATTGAAATCCACCCAATCTGAGATCCTCACCGAGCCGTGGTCAACGACGGCATTTACGCAGAAACGAAAACCCAGCTTTACATGGCACTTGAAACAGGATGGAGTTTGTTGTATGTATGTAAAGGGTGATAGAGAAAATTGAATTGAGGCTTGATTGATTCAATTCCTATTGTTCACCCAGTATCATCATTTTTTATCCAAGTATGTAGTGACCATTAATATTATTTATCATCTCTTAGGTGTAGAAACAGTGTAAGCATCAACTTCTGCAAAATTCATAAAATGAGAAACTTCTCTTCTCTAATAAATCACTAATTGGAAAAAATTGATTATATCAATTTAAATTATCTACTTAATTCGAAATTCCTTATAACATTCATAGTTAGTCCGTAGAATTCATCACTTGTCTTTGTGAAATCTTGTTAAGGAAAAAAAACTAATTGGAAATGATTGATCAGCTTTCGCTCGGGATGTAGCATTGGGTCATAAATGTATTCATCATATATTTGTACAATGAATTCTTGATCGACTGCGAATAAATGGAATTAATCGTATGATAAATTTTTGATTGGCTACAAAAATAACAATAGAAAGTAGATTTAAATCAGATACAGCGGGGCGTACAGTTGGGAATCAGCCTTATCTTTGGCTCACAGTTGGTGTCAGTGCAAACAGGTGATTCATCTTTCCCCTTCCCAATAACCCCCTTCAACCCCCACCACTGACATTGGACTTCATCCCTTAGTCAGCGACTGCAAATAGTGGTCACACGACACCGGCAATGTATACTCAGGCGGCATGAACTTTGAACACGTATCATCCCACATTTATTCATCAATTCCCACCACACAGTCAATTGTACTGCGAATCACCCGACTTTAATTACTTTCTCTCAAGCTTCGTTGATCATCCGATACTGATTTCCTCTCTACATCGTCCACTCATCAATCCAACATAGCATTTATTTATCAATAGTAGAATATTCTATGGATATCAATGGTTAGTAAACCCAAAAGCCCAGAAGTAGAAAAGCCTCAGGGAATGAGATTTTTGCATACTCTGATTGTAGAGTTCTACATGCTTTGATCAATCCCATAATAGCATTCTGTAAATCTCACTCCAATATGGTTTTAACATCAAGGAACATGACTTGTAGGCTAACTCAAAAACTATCGTTATTCTCTATCCTATTATATTAAAAGAGCAATTTCTGTTTATATGTTTAGATGTTTATATGTTTACATTATATTTGTATGTGACCGGATCTCGAAAACGGCTTTAACGATTCTCGCGAAATTTGGAACAAAGTAGGTTCATGATATGAAAATTCGATTGCACTAGGTCTGAACCCTGGGATAACTCGCTGAAGGATATTGAAAGGATGAATATGTCATTCGAAAAAGCAGCTGGAAATTTTGTCGTCTGTCGATACCGTAATGGAAGTGAGTGAGCGAGTGCATGTGTGGTATATTCGCCTCAGCTGATTTCAACAAGAAAAACTTATTTTTGTTTATTTCTTTTCTTTTTAGAGAACATGTTTACTCCAGAATGTCCAAAATAGTAACTAGATGCTGTTAGTGTAGAATTGTATATACATATATTGAAAAATATCGTAGCAAACATAGTATATCATTCTAAATCAAATTCATTGTATATCTATTTGATGATGTGTTTGTTTTTCGAAGTGTGAATAAATTGTTATTTTGATGAGTAATCTAGCTAGTAGCTTAACCTAGATTTCTATTTGGACTGTGGTATGAATTTGAAAAGGGACAGTTTTGGGCATAAGCCTGTTGTGCCTCCTCATATAACTTTAAAAATGATTGTACGACTGTGAAAATGAATAAATAAATATAAACTATGAATTCAATCTTTCGTTACAAATATTTTCTATGCTTTTACACTCCAGAGTGAAGCTCGTTCCCCCGATATTGTTGTTTATAATAGTACCCACTTCTATCCTTAATTTATTTCATGTACAACCTTCAACTCTTATTCTTTTAATATTAACCTGTGGGAAGTTTTCTTATCGTTTCATTTGATGGTGAGGGAGTTTTAGCTTCAATAGTCTGTTGAAAAAGTGATCAACCATAGTGAGATTCATGTTATGAAATGAGTGGGAATAATAGTACGGCTTAGTTGTCACTGTTTCTCTATCGCCATTTATTGTAGTTAGCTGGGATTCATGTCATCCCGATACATCTTATATAATATCAATATGTTGATTATCATTGTTGTTATAAAGTTATAAATCAGTTTCATCTGGAATATATAATAATTATATCCATCAAGAAACTAATAGAAAATGGTATGTCTGGTCTATTACAATTTAAGTTTGGAATATACGTATATTTTTATGATTCGATAACACATTTCCATAATTATCGAGATATTTGATAGTTCCATTGTATTGATCCTTCGTAGCCCACAAACGATTCGGCAACGGTGTGGAGCTAGAATAGAATGGTGCTATCTGTATTAAGAATATCTATCTGTATAAACTTACCTAATGACAGTCAAGGATAACAAATCAATGTTGATTTACTTCATAGAGTCGATCTCACTAGAGATATTCCTTTCGACTTCCAGTACTAAATCAATATACTTAGTGCGATTATTACACACTGTGATGAATTTTTTAAATAGACCTCATGAGAAGAGAGAAAAATTGTGATTACCTTTTAAAATGAAAAAATTTGCTAAAGGAATAGTTAGCGACCGAGCGATAAAGCTTACTTATCAGTAACTGTATATTAGATAAGAGCACCGTTCTGTACCGAATATTTTCTAGAAAATTATTCAATAAAATTATAATTATTCTGCAAATAAAGCACGAATTATTTACGAATTGCTCACTGATTTTGAGGTTACACTTTGTTTACTATCGATCAGATGTTTTTAAAACAGTTCGAACGCAGCTGACTGATTCAAAGTATTGTCAAATGTCATGCTAGCTTCACGCAAGATATAATACCATTTCTAAAAATTACAAAACTATCAATAAAGGACCAAGAATTTCGAATAAAAAATAAAATGTATGTATTATCGTTGAAATTATTTATTATTTAAGAAATTATATTATATGTCAGGTCTTATTGTAACTAACTAGGTCATAGCATGAACAGTATATTATTGATAAAACGGCAGAAATTAATTATAACAGTCTCAAACCTAATAAAATTTGTATAAGAATATTAATTTATTAATGATTAATTCAGCTGAACCACATGGTAATTAAATCTCTTTGGCAAGCCTAAGCCAATCGTAGTGCATAGAAATAGCACCAAAAAGGTGATCGTTTGAAAGCAACACATGTTAATCTACTATCAGACAACAAACCTGCCTTATCATATACGCTAGCACATGTACATTGTATGAGAGGAACTATGTCTAGAAGATTAAGCAGTTTTAAGAATTACATAAATTAAATTATTATTGTAATTAAAGGAATTATATTCTACTGCCTGCCACTGACGTCACGTCTACGTCACAATCGTTCTACCAATGGCAAATTTTCATGCAAATTATTACATCGAGATTCTCAGAAGAAAGGTCTAGCCAAGAAGCTTAGAGAAAAAGACAGCACTTCCCTTTTGAAATCCTCACCGTTCAGATCTCTTTATAGTTACCAAGACCTATTCGTAAAAATTTCTTGTTCGATTTTATATGTTCTATTGTGAGCCGATATTTTAGGCCAATATATCTGTTAATTGTAAATTTATTTCCATCAATCGATAAATTAAAAGTTTAAAGTAAATTATCCCTTAATTAATTTGGTGAAGGAAATATTAAATTAAAATTCCACACGTGCTGAAACCGAAGCCTGGATTGCTGCCGATCAAACAATTTTGATCTAAAGAAGAAAACCACAACCGCCAAGGAATTTCACGTGAGTTATAAGTTTAAAGGGGCCCCAATCTACGCTTCGAAAATATTTCAGTGCAGAAAAACATAAAATTTTCTTCGTTAGATTATTGGCCACGCCGACAAGCGCTTATTAGTTGTTAAGAGCCTAGAATTTGTTCAATATTTAATTTATACGAACTTGTAGTTGATTAGCTATCCTCCGCTGCCAGAACCACGACCCCGAGCATTTTAAAAATATTTTATAATTCGTTTTTTTCATTATTTTTTCAAAACTGTTCAATTTTATCAATTGTAAAATTCTGTTGAATCACGCATGATATCATGCAAGTACAAGAAAATTGCTAATCATTTTGTTAATGTTAAACCACTTTCAATCTGTAAATTATATTCTGAATCTGCACTGTGAGATCATATATTTTATTATAATATATTCCAGTTTTGTTAATTCGTTTTCTGAGTTCGATTATTTCTTAAGCCTGTCAATTGTTGTGTCTGATACGTTCTATATCATCAAGAACCGATCGAATACGATCATTGAAATAATTGAATTAAGCTGGATATTGGAACAGGTCTAAGTGGATGTAGCGAGTGGGGTCAGATCGAGATATTTATTCTTTGTCCTTACCTGCTCATATATCAGCTTTTATCTGTTACCAACCTCGACTTAGGAGCGAACACATCATTTGTACAGCAGATGCAGCCAGAGATCATATAAATTCCTACAATAGAGCTTAAAACCCGACAAGACTCTGTTCTCGAAGTATATTCTGAACGATATTTGGTCCAAATACCTTATTTTAATTCTTCAGAACTTATTAGAGACGCAGTCCCGTAAATTATCTACATCGGGATTTTTGCTCGACCTGTATGATTTTGTATGCTCATTCTTCACAGGTAATTATTTTAAGGTATCCGTCTTCAGTGTTTAGCGATCGCTACACTGCTTATAAAAATTTCATCACTATACAATTTGTCATTAGAAGAATCAAGGGTGAGCGAGTGTTTAGGCCTCCCGCGATTCCGACAATTGTATTGAATCTTGTAGTGAATCAATCAGTCTGGTGTACACTCAGCGTCCACACACGCAATTGCAAAATTTATAGCCTCTACACCGTTGATTCAGTACAAGATTCATCCTACATATGTGAGGCATTTAAATACAGCATTACATCACCCTACGTGTATTGTCCTATCCTTGGAGGTGAGAGTGACTCCCCAGGAAGAGCTTTACATGATTTGGCGCCCAACAGTGATAGGCATTGAAGAGGTGGATAATCGACTACGAGGATTATTTAGTTGCTCAGTATACTATAGCGCTGACAACGGGAAAATTTTTTGAAAAATTCATGGTTGTGAATTTCTTCGAATTTAGTATTAACTGTTCACTGTTATATAAAATAACAAGTCGTACCATACCCAATTTTTGAACAGAAAAAAAAAATTTATCGATTGATGAATTTTTAGAGAAAGAATCGAACTCAGAATTTTATTATTGTGTTATTCGAAAATTGGTCATACTATAAGTCATAGGTTAAGAAATACCATAAGAAAGGTCATATTATTTGAAGAATATTAGGTCTATATTGAAACAATTTATAAAATTTTACGGAAAAGAGGATTGAAGTTATTTACATTTTTTTTAAATTTGTAAAGCATAAAGAGGGAAGTAAAATTAAATCACGGATATATTGCGGAATAATTCAAACAGAACACTGCTGCTTTTATATAAAATTTTGCAAAGAATACTAGCCCCATATATAGAATTGCGGCAAGAAATTATAAGAGTAAAATATTTATAATAATAGTAATAATAAATTATAAGAGGCGTACCTGTATTACCGCATAAGTGTTCACTGTGTATCCTGTATGTCCTTGTCATTTTTATGTTAACGATATTGCTAACTTGATTCATTTTATCACTGAACACATTGCTAAACCACTTTTTCTGTATTTCACTCACTACGACGCTATAACCATTTCTATTGGATTTCTTACCAATTATTTTGTATATCACAACACTTTCACGTTTTTTATTCACTGCACACTTTCGTTGCGCTATTTTTCCGCAAACTATGGCAGGAAACGACCAGGTCAATCCAAGTCTGTCAGACACCGAAGACATCTCACCCGATCGCTCACCACCATCCGCGTCTGCCACCGCATCCGCCGATTTCCATCCACATCTACTAGATGACTTGTTGTCGACGCAGGTGGAGGAGAGCTGCATTCTGGTGGAAGATACGTTGGTAGCCCAAGAACCGGAGGACGAAACATCAGAAGAGCACTCAGTCGATGACGTCTCAGAAACAGGAACTCCCATTTCTCGCACCGTTGCTCGGATAAAAAACCAGCGGTTAACCATTAACCATGCACCGCTCCCGCCGTTGACTGGACCCTCATCCTGAAAGAAATAAGGAAAACCAATGAAGCAATAAATAAAACAAATGCAGAAATAAACAATCTAAATGGAAAATACGACCAAATAAAAGAAGACAGCAAACAAACAAAGGAAGCAATAAACAACTTAAATGAAAAAAGCGACCAAACAAAGGAAGAATTAAAAGAAGACAACAAACAAACAAAGGAAGCAATAAACAACCTCAATGAAAAAAGCGACCAAACAAAGGAAGAATTGAAAAGGGAAGTTCAAGAAGTAAAGAAGGTAAATGAACAGGGTTTGGAGAAGTTGAGTCAGCGGATGGACAGGGCATTCCATGATACAGATAATACCATCAAAGATTTAACCGAGCGTCTGGATAAATCCATTGTAGAAACGAGTAACCGATTGGATCAGATATCACAAGATATGCATACGAAGGTAATCAATGTCGAGGTCACCTTAAAAGAACACATACGTGTAGAGATGGGTACTCTGAAAGAGAAAGTAGTTGATCAAGCCAAACAGCATTGCATCAAAGCAGGAGAGCAGATAACACAAAGCGTGCAGGCTAAACTCAATGAACATATCTCTACATGTCAAAATGAACACGAGGACATTATACGGCGAGTCGAAGGGCAACTTGAACCGGTTACGACCAATATAACAAATTTGAAGAGCCATGTTAGCACCCTGAGTGAAAAGCAAACTACTATCAGCTCTCAGGTGGACAGCTTGACTATACAATACAGCGACCTGCATAGACGATGTGATACTGCCGCCGAGCAAAGGAAGAGTGTTGATGCCGAGGTCCGAAAAAGATTTGAGCAGACGGATACCCGAATCACTCAGATGGAAACCCGCATAAGTCACTCTCGGGCCAATCTAGAACTGTCATCGCCCTCAGAGTCGTACAACACCACCACAATTTTTCAAAACCTAGGACATTTTGATGACACCTCAGCGTCCATGCCCCCAAAACCCTTCGTCGAACAACTGAGATCTGTTCAAGAACTTACCCCCACACCCTGGCCCATATGGAAATTCAAATTATTCACTCTGTTGTCCGGAGAACCCTTACTTTTCCTTCATGGACGTGCCGCCGAATTTAATAGTTTATCCGAATTCATAGATGCCTTCCTAGAGCAATATTGGGGACAAGATCGACAGCGAGTTATACTATCTGACATCGTATCTTGCAAATATTCACCTCGAAATGGCCAGACATGCACCGCCTTCGTGTCAAACCTCAGATACCAAAATTCACAACTGGATACACCTTTTGCCGAGTTAGCACTCACTCAGATCATTATCCGGAAGCTGCCTTACCCCGTACAGATGGCACTAGCGACTAGTCATGTTAAGACCATCAAAGAACTGGAAAATCATCTCCATGAAATCCAAGCAGTGCATCGCGAAGATTACAACTTCACTGTGCGACAAGAGCATCCGCATCAAGATCACCAACCCCAACAAAATACTCCTTCTTTTTCTAATGTCCGTCGTCCCTTTAATTCTGCCAATAACCAGGACCGCAACACAAATTTTCAACAGCGATTAAATAAAGAAAACCAACCAGAAAATAGGAGGAATTTCCAGAACCACAACCAGCAGTCTGATACAAACCGGAGAAACGCGTACTACCATGACGGACGAGACCGTATAAACCAACACCGTAACCAATACTCCAACAACGCCGCACATAGCAGGAACAACAACTATAACCGGATGGGAAATGCGAGCGCAAATCAGCATCAAACGACGCCCAACGAAAATCAGGGAAGAAAATCGGATATGGCTGAGAAAACACCAGGGTCCTCAACGCCGCAGAAAATCTGACTATATGGAAATCACCCGCCACAGTCGCCCATCACCTGTTTACACACGGAGAGAAACGATAATCAATTAGCAGAAGAACAACCGCCAATTAAAAATACTGATCCGTCACCCCCGCCAGTCGAAATAGTCCAAGGCAAGCAACCGAAACTCAGAGGAATCTACCGTCGTTGCCGCTCTATACGGTTTAAGCCTACTCAACCTGCAAAAATGAATAGAATGGAAAATCTGAACAACCTCACCAATCCAGACACAGGAAAAGAATCTACATGTCTTACCGCGCTATATAATAACATCAGAGAAACCTTGCTAGAAGAAGAAAACTCCAGCATTCAAGAAATACATGAACATTTTCAAACCTATATAACCATACAAATAGCCAGCCTACAATTCAAAGCTCTCATAGATACTGGATCACAAGTCAGCCTAATCCAGAATGACTCTTATTCCCGCCTGAAAAACATAACAGAAATAGCCACATTACCATTAACCTCAACCTACCTATCAGGTGTCACACCAGGACGTCGCCTCCGAATAACTAAACAATGCCTCCTGGAGATCCAAGTCGAAGGAAAGTGCTTCCCATACTCCTTCCTGGTATTACCTGCAAATGGACCACACATTATTATTGGTGCTGATTTCTTAGCCCATTATAACTCAAACATAAATTTCAAAAATCTCGAACTACAATTAATCGACAATAGCAACCGGACTAGTATCAATACTCAGATAGTATTAAAGGCCAATGCGGGAGATGTAAGAGTAGTGAGATATCACATGGTTGAAGACTACATTCCTGAAAGAGAATACAAGGTGAAGTACAGAGAAAGTGAAGAGAGTGAGATGATGAGTCATGATTCAATAGATGACTACAGCTTGGAAAATGAAACACCAGATGATACCGACATTCTGATGGAAAAGTTACTGAATGAAATTGATAACAATTCTGAATGGGGGCTCGCAATCAAACAATCCATGAAAGAAATGTTCATAAAAAATCGTGCAGTATTTTCAGAACAGCCGGGATTGGCAAATCATTTTCAGTGCAAATTAGAGGTCAAACCACATGAGTCGTATTATAGAAAATCTTATCCCATCCCTTTTGCGCACCGTCAAGCAGCAGCTGCCGAGATAGATAGGATGGAAAGACTAGGCATTATCGAACCATCCACATCGCATTATAGTTTGCCTATTACCTGCGTTTCGAAGAAGGACGGCTCCACCCGACTCTGTCTTGACGCCCGCCAGCTGAACATGATTCTCGACGACGACCGTGAAGCTCCCGCCCAGATCGATCAGGTGTTGCAGACGTTCTATGGCAAGACCATATACTCCACCGTCGACCTCAGCGCCGGATACTGGCAGGTACAAGTGGCAGAAGAATCTCGAGATTACCTGTCCTTCCTCTTCAACGGCCGAAATCTCAGATTTACCCGACTTGCCTTTGGGATCAGAAACGCAATGGCTATATTTATACGCTGCTTAAGACAATCAATTGGTGAAGACATTTCAGATTTTTGCGCTCTTTACGTTGATGATGCAATTATTTCATCACAGAGTGTAGCAGAGCATATTCAACACCTTGATGTAGTATTCGGTAGACTAATAAAATGTGGTATGAAGTTAAAATTGTCAAAATGTGAATTTTTTGCCAAGAAAGTCAAATACCTCGGGCACATCATAACTGATAAAGGTATCATGCAGGACATTGACAAATTAGCAGCTATAAAAAACTTTCCATCTCCATCAAGTCGTAAACAGCTTCAACGTTTTATTGGTTTCCTACAATTCTATCGTCGCTTTAACAAACAGATGTCTCATTATACGGCACAACTGAGTCACGTTTTATCATCCTCTAAACCATGGATATGGGGGCTCAAAGAAGATGAAATTTTCAACCAATTGAAGGAGGCTTTTTTGAAAGCTGTTATATTGAACCATCCAAATCTCAACCAACCTTTTCATATAAATGTTGACGCATCGGATTACGCCTTAGGTGCGGAAATTTTTCAATATGATGAGAAAGGAGAAAAAGGAGTCATAGCATTTTTTAGCAAAACTATGAATGCAGCCCAGAAGAAGTACACAGTCACGGAAAAAGAACTACTAAGCATTGTCGAAGTATGCAAGAAATATAGAACATTGTTGTTGGGCCAAAAGATTTTTGTTAACACTGACCATAAGGCCCTGACTTTCTTCAAAACAGCCAAGTTAACCAACAACCGACTGTCTAGATGGTTTCTGTTATTGCAAGAATTCGATCTAGAACTCACTCACCTGCCAGGTAAACGAAATCAAACTGCTGATTTCTTGTCCAGAGAAGGAAGTGACACCTATGCCAATGAGACGACATTCCAATGCTATGTAGCCGAAGATCAACCAGTGCCGTTACCCTTCAATATATCGCCACTCCTGCACACCGAACTCCTCACATCTGAAAAATTTAAAAGCGCACAATCAATGGACAACAAAATCACAGATCTCATTCGCAAGTTATCCAACCCTCCAGTAGAAGAACACCAGTATCTACAACGCTACACTATTTTCAACGACCATTTATTTTATAAGGCTAATAAAAACTCCGATTTTTGGCATCTAGTCATACCACACACCCTGGAAAAGGACGTAATTTTGGAAACACATGAACGAATTGGTCACTTTGGTATAAAGAAAACAATACATGCCCTGAAAACGTGTTGTTACTTCAAAGGATTGAACAAAAAGGTTACACAGTTAATAAGAGCTTGCGACATCTGTCAAAAAACAAAGCATAACCGTTTTCACATAGCAGGAGAAATGATACCTATCTTGCCTTCACAACCACTTGAATTAATATCAGCTGACATCTATGGGCCACTACCTCAGTCTATGCACCAAAAACGCTTCATTTTTGTCTTGACCTGCTTGTTCTCAAAATATACAATGTTCTTCCCTATTGGTAAAATCACTGGTGAAAAACTAGCCAGATGCATCACCGAAAGATGGACCAATGAAGTTGGTAAACCACAGCGCTTATTGTCAGACAACGCAACCTATTTCTGCAGTGCCAAGTGGAAACAAACTTTAGAACAAGCCGGCATTAAAACATCAAGAGTCTCGGCATACACTCCCAGCGCAAATCCAGTGGAAAGAAAAATGAAAGAAATTTCAAGATTTATGAGGGCATATAGCAGTCACCGTCATCAACAATGGGTCAAATATGTACCGTTCCTAGAACACTGCATAAATAACTGTGTAAGTGACAGTACCGGGTACACTCCCCACGAAATTATATTTGGCACAAGAAACGAATCGTTCATTCAGAGCCTAATCAAGTTTCCAAATCCTGATAAACCTAACCCAAACTTATACCAACTGGTTAGAAATAGGTTAGACAAATCCGCAAAACAAAGGAAAAAATATCATGATAAGGCTACAAAGAAATTCAAATATGAAGTCGGAGATGAAGTACTGGTAAAAGCACATAAATCTTCAGATGCCCTAGGCAAGTTAACTAAAAAATTCTTCCATCTTTACACAGGACCGCATCGAGTGACCGACGTTTCACAACACAACACCGTCAAGATTCAAGATTCCGAGAACGCCAATAATCACTGGTGGGAAAACGTAATTAATGTAAAACCCTACCGAAGAGCCTAACCAATAAACAATTTCAACTCATCTAATAAACAACAATTCACTTCAAAGGGAGGAATTGAAATCAACTTTAAGTCAAGAAAATAAAACTGAAAACAACTTTAAGAATTTACCAACCTGATCAAGCCATCCACCTCGTGTCAGAGTCATCACCGAAACAATCGCCTGGTATCATCTGCACAACTGAAAATCAGAAACAAGAATTATATTATCCACAGAAAATAATTATAAATTAGAAATAACATGAAGTTAGTAGTGAATAGGAGGAAAGAAAATAAACAAAGTTTATTTGAAAAAATGTGTAAATCTAACCTCGAAATACAGAATCGATAGAAAAATCTATTCAGAACCAAAGCCTGTTCGATAATTTTCTTCGTCACACCAACCAATGTGTGCGAAATCATAGAGTCAATGTAAAGGAATCAAAGCAATATCGTTATTAATTATTGTAACCTATTATTTAATGTGAAATTATAAGTAAAAAACGCAACCAAAAATATATATTTATGTTAATTTGCACGAAATGCGCATGTTCTATGTCATATAAATGTATTGCTAAAAAGCTAAAAAGAAAATGAAATTCTTACCTTCAAATGTGAAATTTATTATTGTTGCATCAAAGATCATGAATTGTAATTCAAATTGATAAATATAATCTTGAAAGCATAATATTTGTAACCAGCATTGATAAAAATCAAGAAAACCATTTCAAGTGTAACCCTGTTTGTACACAACGTACTAAGCGCAAATAAGAAATTGCTCGAGTCAAACGGTAGACAATTGTCAAGTCACCGAAGTTAAATCACACTCTCACCCAATTTATGTAAAAGCCAGAACAAAGAGTCGAAACCTGTAATAACCATGAAAAATGATGAAAATCTATTTGTTGCAAATACTGTTTGAATCTTAAGAGGATAATATGTGAATTTTGTATATTTGTTATAGTTATGGGTCTGCTCATAAGCCACCCATGAATGGAAGTTGTGGAGTTGTTTTAATGAAGGATCCAAAGAGACCTCATTAATTATTGTATTTCGATTGTATCCAATGGAAGGAACAATCAATTATTTATTTTCTCGTAGCCAAAAGTGCACGATATATTGTTTTTAGTGTTAAGTGTGGAGTTTTCGTAGAAGTAAGGAGATGAAATAGTGTATTCATCACAATATCGGATTTTTCAAATAGTCATTGTTTCGACTCGTCTCTCAATTACCTATTTAAAATATCCTGGGGGCTTTGTGTGATGAATTTTTGAATAGACCTCATGAGAAGAGAGAAAAATTGTGATTACCTTTTAAAATGAAAAAATTTGCTAAAGGAATAGTTAGCGACCGAGCGATAAAGCTTACTTATCAGTAACTGTATATTAGATAAGAGTACCGTTCTGTACCGAATATTTTCTAGAAAAATTATTCAATAAAATTATAATTATTCTGCAAATAAAGCACGAATTATTTACGAATTGCTCACTGATTTTGAGGTTACACTTTGTTTACTATCGATCAGATGTTTTTAAAACAGTTCGAACGCAGCTGACTGATTCAAAGTATTGTCAAATGTCATGCTGGCTTCACGCAAGATATAATACCATTTCTAAAAATTATAAAACTATCAATAAAGGACCAAGAATTTCGAATAAAAAATAAAATGTATGTATTATCGTTGAAATTATTTATTATTTAAGAAATTATATTATATGTCAGGTCTTATTGTAACTAACTAGGTCATAGCATGAACAGTATATTATTGATAAAATGGCAGAAATTAATTATAACAGTCTCAAACCTAATAAAAATTGTATAAGAATATTCATTTATTAATGATCAATTCAACTGAACCACATGGTAATTAAATCTCTTTGGCAAGCCTAAGCCAATCATAGTGCATAGAAATAGCACCAAAAAGGTGATCGTTTGAAAGCAACACATGTTAATCTACTATCAGACAACAAACCTGCCTTATCATATACGCTAGCACATGTACATTGTATGAGAGGAACTATGTCTAGAAGATTAAGCAGTTTTAAGAATTACATAAATTGAATTATTATTGTAATTAAAGGAATTATATTCTACTGCCTGCCACTGACGTCACGTCTACGTCACAATCGTTCTACCAATGGCAAATTTTCATGCAAATTATTACATCGAGATTCTCAGAAGAAAGGTCTAGCCAAGAAGCTTAGAGAAAAAGACAGCACTTCCCTTTTGAAATCCTCACCGTTCAGATCTCTTTATAGTTACCAAGACCTATTCGTAAAAATTTCTTGTTCGATTTTATATGTTCTATTTGTGAGCCGATATTTTAGGCCAATCTATTTGTTATTTGTAAATTTATTTTCATCAATCGATAAATTTAAAAGTTTAAAGTAAATTATCCCTTAATTAATTTGGTGAAGGAAATATTAAATTAAAATTCCACACGTGCTGAAACCGAAGCCTGGATTGCTGCCGATCAAACGATTTTTGATCTAAAGAAGAAAACCACGACCGCCAAGGAATTTCACGTGAGTTATAAGTTTAAAAGGGGCCCCAATCTACGCTTCGAAAATATTTCAGTGCAGAAAAACATAAAATTTTCTTCGTTAAATTATTGGCCACGCCGACAAGCGCTTTAGCATTTAAGAGCCTAGAATTTGTTCAATATTTAATTTATACGAACTTGTAGTTGATTAGCTATCCTCCGCTGCCAGAACCACGACCCCGAGCATTTTAAAAATATTTTATAATTCATTTTTTCACTATTTTTTCAAAACTGTTCAATTTTATCAATTGTAAAATTCTGTTGAATCATGCATGGTATCATGCAAGCACAAGAAAATTGCTAATCATTTTTGTTAATGCTAAATTATTATCAATCTGTAAATCAAATTCTGAATCTGCACTGTGAGATCATATATTTTATTATAATATATTCCAGTTTTGTTAATTCGTTTTCTGAGTTCGATTATTTCTTAAGCCTGTCAATTATTGTGTCTGATACGTTCTATATCATCAAGAACCGATCGAATACGATCATTGAAATAATTGAATTAAGCTGGATATTGGAACAGGTCTAAGTGGATGTAGCGAGTGGGGTCAGATCGAGATATTTATTCTTTGTCCTTACCTGCTCATATATCAGCTTTTATCTGTTACCAACCTCGACTTAGGAGCGAACACATCAATTGTACAGCAGATGCAGCCAGAGATCATATAAATTCCTACAATAGAGCTTAAAACCCGACAAGACTCTGTTCTCGAAGTATATTCTGAACGATATTTGGTCCAAATACCGTATTTTAATCCTTCAGAACTTATTAGAGACGCAGTCCCGTAAATTATCTACATCGGGATTTTTGCTCGACCTGTATGATTTTGTATGCTCATTCTTCACAGGTAATAATTTTAAGGTATCCGTCTTCAGTGTTTAGCGATCGCTACACTGCTTATAAAAATTTCATCACTATACAATTTGTCATTAGAAGAATCAAGGGTGAGCGAGCGTTTAGGCCTCCCGCGATTCCGACAATTGTATTGAATCTTGTAGTGAATCAATCAGTCTGGTGTACACTCAGCGTCCACACACGCAATTGCAAAATTTATAGCCTCTACACCGTTGATTCAGTACAAGATTCATCCTACATACGTGAGGCATTTAAATACAGCATTACATCACCCTACGTGTATTGTCCTATCCTTGGAGGTGAGAGTGACTCCCCCAGGAAGAGCTTTACAACACATAAACTAGGGAATAACACTACAATCTGGAATCTCTATTCCATAATATAGTAAGCTATGACCCCAATTATCAATCCTCTGCCTATATAATTGCATCTAATCATGCATTTCTGTGTCTTCTCACTTCCTGCCTATCAATTTAGTTTGAAGATCAAAATCATCAGAAAATATTGCAACCTGAAACTTTCATTGTATGAACAGAGCTATACAAAATGTGACAATTCTCAAAAGTATCAATATTTCTTCATGATTCCCACAGACTTTCAGGTTGAGTTGTAATATATATGCTTCCACACCCACATTTTCCTTTCACTTTTGATGGACTGGGAATCAAAGTGAAGGCTGGAAAACGCCACCAGTCTTGAGTGCGTAAAGTAAGTCTATCTTCTCAGCTTTTACCCCAGTGTAAGTGTCAAAACGGTGTCGACCTCAGAAGCCGGCAGGAAGGTAATACTGTGAGACGGCCAGGAAAGATACTAAAAGAGCAGCAATGCTGGCTTTCTTCTGCTTTCAGGAATTGCACAGCGAGCACCAGCAGCAGCCAATTATAAAAGGCAAGAAGAACGTACAAGATGGCGGCTGCCTGCGTCTCTGGGGAGCGCCGCAAGTGAACGAATGATCTTTCCCAGTTTTTCCGCGTCTCGCTTTTCTCTACACTCACCCGTTGAAGAGGCTCCCGACAATTACCCAGTAGTGTAGCACTGTTCAGCAACACTGTTCACTCCCAACACTGTCAGCATTGTTTTCAAATAACATAAACACTTCTAATCCAACCAGTGCTGAAAGTTTTCAGTGAATCTCACTTTAGCTTGCTTACAGCTTACCAGTGTGCATTTCTCATTGTTTGCTACCCAATTGTGCAGTGGTAACAAGAAAATATTCAACAGGCACTTCATTGAATTAAATTATTGATCTCCATTGGAATAATCTGAGTATAGTTCAATTTCACTATCTAAGGGTCATTATAATGATTGTGTTTCATACGGAGTCATACGAACAGCTGACATCTCTCCGCTTCAACCGAGTATCTGCAGAATACGGACCCAAGAAACTTGACTACAGTGCATGAATTGAATAAAGAATTTTTCTCTCATTGCGAATTTGAATAATAATTGTAATAAATCCATAATATGAAGGTGGCGCAGGAAAATAGAAATCTTAAATAGTGTCATTTTCACGGAATTCTTCATTATGCATTACTGATAAAATGACAAGTATTCAGCATGCCATTCATGAAACTTCAATCAAAAAATGCAGAAGTACTTCTTTCAAAAATGACATTGGAAATATTTTCCCACATTTGTCTCATTCCGTGATAATATTCGTGATGATATCTTCGACAGAGATTATTCTTATAGTATTCAAGTGGTTAGGACTTGGCCTACCTATCTAGAACCAAAACCTCATCGCAATCAAATGACAGATATGGAAATAAGAGTAATACAAGACGAAGTTGAGGAAGGCGTCCTACTACCACTCCATAACAAGAGCAAAGGAGTCCTGATATTATTTTAGAAATATCTTCAGGCCTTATTCTTATCGATTCCTGTGTCGGTTATTCATTCCGTTCTGCCCACTAGTCAGAAATCGAACGTCTGACTGCAGTCTTGGCGATCACTTCCCCCTTTCTTCATAACATACCCTTCAAATCCTTCCTTCCAGCCGACCCCCCTTCCCACAGGAAGAGAATACTTTCGACTGTGGTGTTTGTGGCCTGACGCGTGTGGTGAGCATTCCTCTCACGTACACAGATCGGATTGAAAAACATCGGAGGTATTCCTTCGCGCAAGAACAAAGACGCCACCTGATGCATACTGAGCGCCGCAAGTGACGTTGCCGCCATCTTTGATACAAACCACCATGCAATATTGATACACACTGTATCTATACACAACAGATGTAGTGCCTATGTATTATATACAGCCTGCAAAGTGTGCAGTCAACGAATATTATTCGGAAAGATATAAATGCACAAGGCTGTCTAGTACTTCCAGATGCGTGCAGTTCTTGCTGATATGAGCAATACTGGGAAACCCTCGGGATTATTGTTATCATATGTGGGCGCTAGTGATGAGTCCGGAGAAATATTGATTGGGTGGAACCGGTTAGTGACGAAGTAGAATTTAATTTTAATTCTTCATGATATCCTAAATACAGTTGATTGACAAATCTTTTAGTAATAGAAAAAAATTGAACACAACCTAAATCAATATCATTCCAGTTATGAACTGATTAAAAGTGTTAGTTTACCCACACAGCACACTGATGTTTATAAAACGTTTAATAAACGTTACCTCTTAAACATTTGAAACGTTTAGACAACGTTGTATGTTGTTGGCCATAACGTTTTCTAAACGTTTATTCAACCTTTAGTTTGGTACTGACCTTTACGTTTAATAAACATTTATTTAAACGTTGTATTCAACATTTCGATAAACGTTATATCAACGATTTGATAAACATTATAGTCAACTTTCAATAAACGTTATATCAACGTTTTGATAAACATTATATCAACTATTTGATAAACATTATATCAACTATTTGATAAACATTATATCAACGTTTTGATAAACATTATATCAACGTTTTGATAAACATTATAATCAACCATTAGTTAAGCATTCGATTCTTTCCCAGGTAGCACAGAAACGTTGAAATAACGTTAGAAACACGTAATACCTCAACGTTGAAAAGACATTGAAATTCAACGTTGAAAACACGAAAACATGTCCGCCGTTTCCAAATTATTTTCAACGTTGAATAATAGTTGAAAAAACATCGTGGTAAGCATTATTTTCAACTATCAACAGACGTTGAAAGCACGTGACAACCATTATTTTCAACTATAAATAGACGTTGAAAGCACGTCGTGACAACCATTATTTTCAACTATAACTAGACGTTGAATTAGCCATACTTTTGAACCGGTACCTTATCAATTACATGGTAATATTTCTAAAATCATTTGGAAAGAGATGAAAATACGAAATCATATTTCCATTTATTTACATATGATTTCATGTAACAGGAATATTACCGTGCAATGCGGTACATTGGTAAGGTGGCATTAAAAACACACAATAAAAACTATATTACTTTTGATCCACAAAAATTATTATGATGAAAGTTGTTTAAAAAACTGAGATGGTTACAACCAAATTACCATGGTAATTTAATATATTCTGCCATTGTGTAGCTAAAAGCTCAAAAACATTTTATGTCAGTAAAGCCGCGTTTACACCAAAGTTATTAACAAAATGTTAATAGCTTAATCCATATAGATTCTATTAGATTGAACGAAACTTGACAAACACATATGTTCATCATGTGTATGTAAGTTATGTTCAATCTAATAGAATCTTTAAGGATTAAGTTATTAACATTTTGTTAATAGCTTTGCTGTAAACGCAGCTTTAGAAACAGAACTTAAAACTATTATATATTATATTGAATGATGAAATACAAAATCAATATTTTGTCATTACCATGTTACACAAGATAATAAACGGATTATAATTAACGGATAATGATTAACGGATGGACACGTTAAGCCGTCGGTCCCGGCTGCCTAAAAAGTAGTCGTTAGGTCATGTCAGAGGCCCTGAAATTGATCAGTTGCGACCTGAAAACTCTGACACCAGACCTGAGCCAGCCAGGTCACTCGATATTATTATTATTATTATTATACCATGTTACAGCAAAACACTTTTATAAACTGCTTATTACACTACATCTAACCACTTTTTAATTTTAAGAACTGAATATACAAAAGTTATGTATACATTCAAACAAAAATGTTGACTGGAATACCAATAAAAATTGCAATAGATACAGTATTGACATTTCAAAAAATCTGGAGTGGCGCACTCACACAACTTTCCTTGCCGTTATGAAAAATGATCACCAGACGGTAGTGTTCAAGCGCATTTCAAGTCTACTGTTCAAAGATCTGAGCCAGCTGGACGACAGGACAATGACACTGGAGACACAAGATGTCTGCTATCTCTTCATAGTGAATGATAAATATAGAATCAACAGTTTCCAACAGTTTGCAATTGAATAATCAAATTTTCTCGAATTTCGAGCTTATTTTCAATGTTATGTGAAAATGTTACTGAACATTATAATTGTAGATTCTTATGCTCAATCTTTTCCACTTGAAAATTTTTGTTTAAATAATTGTATCTGAAGCCTGATAATTGAGAATCTGAAATCAAACTTTGCATAGATGAGACGGAACTCCTGAAATTTTCACAGATACGGGACTTGTGGCAGTTGATAGAGCTTAACAATGTCTATTTTAGGTATAAATTTAATTAAAATTGTTGGAGACGTTTACGATAAAATCGCAAAAACCCTGTTTTTGACAACATTTTCGCCATTTTAGTCGCCATCTTGAATTGTAAAGACCTTAAGTTCCAAATTTCAAGTCATTCCGTTAATTGGGAGATGAGATATCGTGAACACAGACACTCATACACACAGACCAATACCCAAAACCACTTTTTGGACTCAGGGAACCGTGAAACGTATAGAAATTCATAAATTGGGGTACCTTAACTTTTTTGGAAAGCAATACTTCCCTTACCTATGGTAATAGGGCAAGGAAAGTAAAAATTGGTTTTGTTTTAGTAGAAGCACTAGCTGTATAGAACATGAACTAAATGTAACAGAGAGGCTTATGTAGTATAGAATAAATATACTATAATCACAATGTGGCCATTTGTTTGAGAAGGCTAAATTATGGCAAAAGTATGGTGGATTTGAAAAAGTTAGCCAACAATCAAAATGCTGAGAGAACAAATGGCCACAGTGTTATTATACAGTCTCTCTGTAGTGTGAAATGAAGAAAGCGAATATTAAATGCATGAAAAGTCTGTATATTGTAAAATCATTACAAAAAAGATTATGGATGTTTGAGATTCTCTAAAAATTTACTTATTGGCACTTGGCCTATGTGATTGGGTGCTGGATCATTTCTCCGTTTTTCTCGACCTCCATCACGGTCTTTGGAGAATCGAAACCAATTTCGGATTATTATCTGGATTTCTTCATTTGGGGCACTGGAAGTAGACTTGATTTTCCACACTGCACCTGAAAACAAAAATTTATAACCCACTGTGAAAAACAATAATTTTAAAATTGAAAACTGCCATGTAATTTTCATATATTTTTCCAGAAGAAAAATTTAATGGGATTGAAGTTAGTAGAGATGTGATTCAGATGAGTTTGAGTTTGGATATTATATATGAATATATACAGTGTGAGTCATATGTATTGGGAACCCTACAATAACTTGGGAGACTATAGTGGATATTACTGTAACTTTCAGGATACTCTATACTCTACCTTTTGAAAATCCATTTTGGATGAATGGATCATAGAGCATTTCTATTGATGTCATCTTTCTTGTTTTAGAAAGGCTTTAAAAATTATGTACCACACAATGTGTGCCAACATTAAAAATATTTGAGTTACAACCCCACATTATTCCTTAAAAACTAAGACTTCAACCAGTCGCCATTTTAGATACAAGTATCATAAAACATTTTTATTTATGTCATCTTTCTTGTTTTAAAGAGATCTTTAAAATGATGTATCACACAATGGGTGTTTACATCTAAAATGTTCGAGTTACAATCCCGGAGTCATCCCCTTATGAGGGGTTGGAATTCAGTTATATGACAAAAGATAGAATAACATTGTTAATCCTGGAATTTACAATAAATTGTGTTTACTGGGAACCGCAAGGTTTTAGAAAGCCACAAATTTTCAAATTTTGAACAAAAACTTTATTTTTTCACACAATGTGTTCTACAAACATGAAACTTGTAATTTTCTCAAAGTTCCAAGTTTGTAGAACACATGTGAAAAAATAAAGTTTTTGTTCAAAATTCAAAAATTTGTGGCTTTTTCAAAACCATGCGGTTTCCAGTAAACACCCTTTTTATATCTACAACTACAACATTCTCCAACTTATTGAAGGGTTTCCATACATATGACTCACTCTGTTTAATAAATATACCTACTCATGCTAAGAACTTGATCTGTGTAAAAAAAGTTGGGGAAGATTGTGGGAACAAGTCACTTCATTGGAGATTCTAGTGAAGAAGAATGAATCAATTTCAAATGACATAGAATAACACTGATAATATACTTCTAAGGCCCGTTTGCACAGTATAAGTTTGACCTAAAGTTCAAACATTTTTTTTTTAGTTTAAACTAAATTTCTGTTTCCACAGTATCAGTTTGAACTGTCTCGAGTTTAAACTCTAGGAAAGTTTGAACTACCAAAGCAAGAGGTTTAAACCAAATCATTTTGATAACTTGACATCCATAAGGATTTGATACAGAAACATCTGATAGCAAATTATTTTTTGAAGATTTTTTAATTACTTAAGCTGGGACTACACCAAAGTTATTAACAAAATGTTAATAACTCAATCCTTATAGATTCTATTAGATTGAAAGGAACTTGACAAACACATGTTCATCATGTGTATGATAAGTTATGTTCAATCTAATAGAATCTGTAAGGATTAAGTGTTTAACATTTTGTTAATAACTTTGGTGTAAGCGCAGCTAAGAATAAATTCATTTTTAAATGATCAAAAATGGAATTATTCTTATTATTTTTTAGCAATAGCTACCTAACCTAGTCTTTAAATTAAGAATTCACAGATCTTTGAACTACTAAACTCAGTGATGTGAGTAGCTCAAGATGGGTTTTAGTTATTCTTTTTTAATGAGCAATGAATAGAATACATACAATGAATAGAATATTTTTGAATGGAATAGATTTGGGCCAAGCCTGTTGTTCCTTCCTGATCATATTTATATGATTTGTGATTCTGTCCACAAATAAATAAATAAAAGTTTGTACTGCGTTATAATTTCAGAATTTTCTTGTCAGAAATTGAATAAGAATACAGTAACATATGTGCGCACTCTAAAACAAACAATTTGAAGCAACCAACAACCAACTAGGCAGGTTTTTGGTAACTTAGCCCAAGTTAGGCTGGTTTAGTAAAGTTTAGCTTGAAAGTTTGTAGTTGATGACTTTTAATCAAAGCATAGTCTATTTTTGAGATTGAAATATAGGCTTATTAAATTTATTTATTTATTCATAGATGGCTTTCATTGGCAGAGAGATCATTTTCGATGTTCTGCCTCGCTGTATTACCCTATGTCATTTTTTCCTATCAACACTCAAGTTTATAGGTTATATATTAAGTTTTTCATGTTTTCAATATATTAAATAAGATGATATGAAAGATGGTACCTGATATAATATGGTTTATTTTTTGAATTTCACAAATAAATATAATAGAGACTATACCACGAGGAAACGTTTTCAGCATAGGTTAATCCTAACACATTCACAGAAAACTATAGAGGTAACAATCTGAAGAGTAGGCTATATGAGTAAAAATCGAGTATATCTTATACATAATATAATAAATAATTTGTAAATGTGTAACTTACCTTTCAATCATTCAACGGATAGAGATCACAAAAATTACAAGACGAACACAACACATTATCACAGTTATCCACTGATTCCACTCACAGATATAAAATGAAGGTTATTTTCTTCGAGTTGAGTTGTTGAGTAGTTTCATTGTGCATGCTTGAATACAATTTTGCGCGATATTTGAATATTGCAGAATAATTCATAGATTCCGTGTTTTTAGAATAATTTACATAGTCTAATATTAAGCATAATTTAAGTGAAGCCACATGAGTGGCTTGTGATTGACACTTTAAATTGTTGGAATCAATATAATAAAAGTGCTTATCATATTTCGAATTGAAAACCTGAAAATGATTTCAAAGTCTTGGTGTGTTATTTGATAAATGGCATGATTTCAAGCATAAACAAAAATCCAATTGGAAAAAATGATATAACTTATTCAATTTTGGATAAAATCTTTTGAAATTTTAGGACAATGTTGATAATATAAACAGAAACGTACATGATTTTTTTCAGAATTTTCCATCATCAATTAGCATAATTTCAAAATTTTAAACGTCAGTAGCCCGTCAACGGCACGTTTGACGGGATTTTTGCATGAAGAATAAGTGCTGGAAATTTCTTATACAGCCGAATTAGTCATGAAAGACTGTTTTTTGAACATTTTTGGGAAACTTGAAAATCAGTCAAATTTATTTCAAAGTCCCTATCTGGATTAAAATTAGCGCAATAGGTCTATTATATCATCAACAGTGCGTTGTAGACAATTTTCACAAGAGACAAAAAGTGTTTGAAATTCAATTCTGCATCCGAGTTATTGATTAGAAATACAATTTTTTGACTTTTTTTGGGGAACTTAAACATCTGGCAAATTTATTCTAAGTCCCTCTGGATTGTCGCTAACAGTCAATTACATTGTTAACAGTGCGTTGTAGACGATTTTCGCAAAAGACCAAAAGTGTTTGAATTGCAATTCTGCACCCGAATTGATCAACAAAAAGCCTGAAGTGAGACATTTTTGGAAAACTCAAACATAATTTCAGTCTTAATTGGTGCAAAACATTATTTTTATCTTGATAGTGTGTTGGAGACGATTTTTGAAGAAGATAGAAAGGGGTTAAAATTCAATTCCACTTAAGAATTGTTGGTCAGAAGCCTAAATTGAGACATTTTTAGGGATTAAGTTACACCGGTGAGGGGGGGGAGGAGACACCTTCTGAAAAAAATGTTCGATTTTCACTTTTAACATTTTCAATTAGTTTGTCGACTGGGTAGGTACTGTAAAAAATCCTTACTGTACCAACCTTTCCAACGTTTATTTATTTAAACATTTCTAACGTTTATCAATTGTTGTTTTCATAACGTTTATCAGCATTATACATTCTAGACGTTTATTAAACGTTTATAGAGTAAACGTTTATTTTGGTAAACTTTTCTAACGTTTATTAAATGTTGTTTTCATAACGTTTATCGGATTTATACATTTAAAACATTTATTAAACGTTTTTTTAACTTTTTGTGATGTGTGGGTAGGTTAGGTTAGTCTAGTGCTGTGATCTATAATCTGTAATACTCAACTTTTGAATGAAAATCAAACTTTCAAATTGGAACAGCATAAGAACACTCAAGTACACAGCACTCTTCATAAATAATTATAACTCTTCATAACTTCTGGAACATAGCACTCTTTGGCTATTGTGATGAAACTTTTGAATAAATCTCATGAGAGGAGAGAACTAGCTAGAAAAATTGTAATCATAATTATGTCATAGAAATAGCACCAAAAGGGATGATCGTTTGAAAACATCATATGATAATCTGTTATCAGACAACAAACCGGCCTTATCATAAAACAAAATAAAACTTGTAGCACCCTTTATTTATTAAAAAACTTAAAATAGTTGAACAACTAGTTCCGGTTCTAAAACTATCTTCAGGTTTTAAATTAAATAGGTTTTATTTTAGAACCTGAAGATGGTTTTAGAACCGAAACTAGTTGTTCAACTATTTCAAGTTTTTTAATAAATAAAGGGTGCTACAAGTTTTATTTTGTTTTATTAATTTGAAAGCAGCCCATTTCAATAAGTGTTTTATAAAACGGCCTTATCATATATGCTAGTGGATGTACACTGTATAGAGGAACTATATCTAGAGAATTGAGCAGTTTAAAAAGTTATATAAATTAAGTTATTATTGTAATTGAAGGAATTATATTTTACTGCTTGCCACTGACGTCATGCCTACATCATAATAATTCTACCAATGGCAAATTTTCATGCAAATTAATTACACAGAGATTCTCAGAAAAAAGGTTCTAGCCCAAGGCTTAGAAGAAGACACTTCACTTCCCTTTCAAAATCCTCACCGTTAAGACCTAATTAAGTTACCAAAGACCTATTTGTGAAATTTTGTTCGATTTTTGTATGTTTTATCTGTGAGCCAATATTTTAGGCTATTTTATTTGTTGTTTGTAAATTTATTTCATCAATCGATAATTCAAGAATTTCAAGTTTAATTATTCCCTGATTTAATCAGTGAAGGAGATATTTAATTAAAAATTCCACACGTGCTGTAACCAAAGCCTGGACCGGCCGCTGATCAAACAAATTTGATCTAAAGGAAAAACCACGACTGCCAAGGAGTTTCACGTGAGTTTTAAATTTTGGGGCCCCAATCTTCACTTCGAAAGAAATAACAGTGCAGAAAATATAAAAATTTTCTTCGTTAAATTAATGGCCACGCCGACAAGCGCTTATAACCATTAAGATCTTAGATTTTATTTAATATAGAATTTATAAGAACTTGTAGTTGATTAACTATCCTCCGCTGCCAAAACCACGACCCCGAGCAATTTTAAGAAAAATCTTTTATAATCTACTTTTTACTATTTTTTTTAAAAACTGTTAAATTTATCAATCGTGAAATTCTGTTGAATCATGCATGGTGTCATGCGAGTACAAGCACACTTTTGATAATTTTGTTAATGTTGAATTATTTTCAATCTGTAATCCAAGCTCTGAATCTGCACTGTCAAATTATATAGTTTATTATATTATATTTCTACTTTATCAATTTGTGTTCTGAGTTCGATTATTTCTTGAGCCTGACAATTATTGTGTCTGACACGTTCTATATTATCAAGAACCGATTAAGTACGATCATTGAAATAATTGGATCAAACTGAATATTGGAACAGATCTAAGTGGATGTAGTGTGTGGGGTCAGATCGAGATTATCTATTCTCTGTCCTTACCTGCTCGTATATCAGCTTTTATCTTTTACCAACTTCGACTTAGGAGCGAATTCATCGACTGTATAGCAGATGCAGCTGGAGATCATATAATTTCCTACAATAGAGCATAAAACCCGACAAGACTCTGTTCTCAAAATATATTCCGAACAATATCTCTGGTCTTAGTACCCTATCTTAATCCTTCGGAACTTATTAGAGACGCAGTCCCGTAAATTATCTACATCAGGATTCTTGCTCGACCTGTATGATTTTGTATGCTGTTCCATCACAGGTAATAGCTTTTAGATATCCGTATTCAGTGTTTATCAACCGCTACACTACTTATAAAAATCTTTATCATTATACAATCTGTCATAGGGAGAATCAAGGGTGAGGATTCAGACGATTGTATTGAATCTTGTATTGACTCAATCAGTCTGGTATTCACTTAGCATCCCCGCACGCATTTCCAAAATTTCTAACCTCAATACTGGTGACTCAGTACAAGATTCATTATACGTGTGTCGGCCTATCCTTGGAGGCGAGAGTAAACCCCCAGGAAGAGCTTTACACAAATTTGGCGCCCAAAATGTTAGGCATTGATGAGGTGGAAAATCGACTGCGAGGATTATATAGTTGTTCAATATACTACAGCGCTGACAACGGGAAAATTTTTTTGAAGAATTCATGGTTGTGATTCTCTTTGAATTTAATATCAACTGTTCACTGAGATGTAAAATAGCAAGACATACCATACACAATTTTTGAACAAAAGAAATTTATCGATTGATGAATTTTTTAAAGAAAGAATCGAACTCAGAATTTCACTGTTGTCGTCATTTGAAAGTTGCTCATATTATAAGTCATAGGTATAAGAAATACCATGAGAAAAGGTCACATCATTTTAAGAGCATTAGGTCTATATCAAAGCAGTTTATAAAAATTTACAGAAAGAAGGATTAAATTCATTTACTGCATTTTCAAACCTTTTTAGAGTATAAACGGGGAAGTAGAACTAAGTCACGGATATATTGTGGAGTAATTCAAGCAGAGCATCACTGTTTTTATAAAAAAATTTTGAGAAATACTAGCCCTAAACATAATTACGGCAGGAACTTATAAGATTGAAATACTTATAATAATAAGAATAATAAATTATAATAGGCATACCTGCATTATGAAATATCCATTATTTTTCTTTGCATTTTATCACTGTTTTATGTTAATGATATTGCTAATTTGATTCACTTCATCACTGAACACATTGTTGAATCACATTCTCTGTATTTCATTCATTAGAAAGCTATAACGATTTCAATTGGATCTTCTCATTAACCATTTTTATATATCACATCCTCACTTTCACATTTTTATCCACCGCACAGCTTCGTCGCCTCATTTTTTCACAAGCCATGGCAGGAAACCACCCGGTTAACCCAAGTCTATTGGAACCCAAGGACGCCTCACCAGACTGCTCACTGCCATCCGCATCTGGCACCGCATCCGCCGATTTCCATCCCCATATACTGGATGACTTGTCGTCGACGCAAGTGGAGAAAAGCTGTATTCTTTTGGAAGATCCGTTGACAGCCCCAAAGACGGAGGACGGAGTATCAGAAGAACATCCAGTCGATGCCGCCCCCGAAACAGAAACTCCCATTTCTCACACAGTCGCTCAGATGAAGAACCAGCGGATAACCATCAGCCATACACCCGTTTCCATGCTAGTTATGAACACCCTCCTGGAAGCAATAAAACAAAGTTCTTCAGCAACAAAGGAAGAGTTGAAGAAGGAAATACAAGATCTAAACTAAAGAAACAAACAAACAAATGAAGCAATAAACAATCTAAGTAAAGAAAACAAACAAGCAAAGGAAGAGGTAAAGAAAGACAACGAACAAACAAAAGAAGCAATAAACAATCAGAATAAGGAAGTCCAAGAGGCAAAGGAGGTAAATGAACAGGGTTTGGAGAAGTTGAGTCAGCGGATGGACAGAGCATTCCGTGACACACATAACACTATCAAAAAATTAACCGAACGTCTGGATAAATCAATTTTGGAAATCAGCAATCGATTGGATCAGATATCCCAAGATGTGCATACAAAAATAATCAACGTCGAAGTCACCTTGAAGGAACATGTACGTGTGGAAATGGATACACTGGAAGAGAAAGTCGTCGATCAAGCAAAACAACATTTCACCAAGGTAGGAGATCAGATAACCAAAAGCGTGCAGGTTAAAGTCAAACAAGCAAACGAACATGGCACATATATGGAGGACCAACCTACTGAGAATGTCAAGACTGAAGTCGCACCGCACCCCACAGAACGCTGAGAGGAGCCAGACGACATCATACGCCAAGCTGAGGATGACATCCATCAAGTAGGGGGACAGCCCGTACCACCGCGCGCAGACCACCAGGAGTCCAAGGACGCTGTCCACCAAGTTGAAGAGCAGCCCGGACCGCCGACCGCCCGCATCACCGATCCACCGAAGAAATCACCTGCAACACATCAAATCAGTATTCATCAAAAAGAATCAGAAAATAACATTAGAACAATTAAAATCCGCATAAAGTCAGGACCACACACAAGCAGCAAAACAATTCAAGAAAGAAGAAAAATAGTGTCAAGAAGAATCTATCTACACCGCCGTCATATTAGGCTAAAATTGGACACTAGACTTCTCACTGCCATGCAGAAAGGAAAAACGGTATCAAAAAGGAACTACAACCACCGCAGTCACGTCAAGATAAAACGAAGCAGACTACATGCCAGCATGCAGGGAAGGAAAACATTGTCAACAAAAATCCACATACATTACTGGCATATTGGATTCAAATATAGCAAACTACATGTCACTGGTCAACAAGGAAGAACAACATTGGCTGAAGAGATCTATCTACTTCATCACCATGTTTGTTTTAAGCGAAGTTTAACAAAACGGATAGTTGCAAATTGGAATGGGAACTTGAAACAAATCAGAAATAAAATCTAGATGGGGGCTTGAGAAAAAAATAATTTTGAATTAACTGGAAACTATGTTTGTGAATTACATCAATCATCAAACTTTCCATAATCACAGCCTACCCATCGAATCATATCTTTACAGACTGGCATCTTCCCACTGCAGCCTAATCAAATTTCCAAATCAACCCAGTCAACCTAACCTGAACTTGTACCAACTAGTCCGCAATAAGTTAGATAAGTCCGCACAGCAAAGGAAACAATATCATGATGAGGCCACCAAGAGGTTCAAATATGAAGTTGGAGACGAAGTGCTAGTAAAAAAACACAAATCTTCAGATGCCCTAGGCAAATTAACCAAAAAATTCTTTCATCTTTACATGGGACCGCATCGAGTGACACGTTTCCCATCACAATACTATCAAGATTCAAGATTCTGAGAACCCCAATAATCACTGGTGGGAAATTTTATTGAAAAAATTGTATTATTTAGGTGTGCAAGGGAAAGCTCTTAAACTGTTGCAATCATACCTGAGTGATCGTAGGCAGACTGTAAATGTTAATAACGAATTCTCCAAGTGTTGCATTGTACGTCATGGTGTACCACAAGGATCAATACTAGGACCCTTGCTATTTCTGATAATGATGAATGATATTGATTATTGTACCAAATCTAAAGTAGTTTGTTATGCTGACGACTCATCTATGTTTTCTGTAGATACTGATATCCTGGCTCTAAAAGAAAAAATGTCCAACTGTCAGGATGAAATGAGCATATGGTTCAGGGCAAATAATCTACTTCTTAATAGCAATAAAACGCAACAAATAATCCTGGGGTTGAGGCAAATTGATAAAGATAATTTAAAATGTGTGAAGATTTTGGGGATATATCTAGATCAAGGATTGACATGGGGCGCACATATTGATCACGTTTGTTCCAAGCTGAGCCGAGTGTTATATCTTTTACGCAGATTGAAAGAATATGTACCTCAACATTACCTCAATGACCTATTTTGCCTTCTTTCAAGGTACATTTGCATATGGTTTATCATTGTGGGGTTGTGCTACTGATGTACAAAAAAACTTGCTCCTTCAGAAGAAGGCTTTGAGAATTGTTGGTAATGCAGACTACTTAGAACCTTGTAGGCCAATTTTTGTAGAACAGAAAATAATGACAATTTATAGTTTATTTTTACTTTTACTAGCTATGGAAGTGAAAATGAATTTTGACTCTTTCCTACTTAGGGAGAATTTTCACCAGCATAATACAAGGTACAGACAGTGTATTGAAGTACCATATGCCAGGAGAACTCAGATCTGAGGAGAACTCAGATCAGTTCAAGAGTAATTTCTATAATAATATTCAATAAGCTTCCGTTTTTTGTAAGAGAAATATCTGTTGCTCAGTTTAAACGTCAAATGAGAACACTTTTGACAGAAAATCCGCTTTACTCATTGACTGAATTCCTCAACATGAGCAATGTAACTATTAGTAGCTACTTCTGATCAAATTTGAATTTAGAGTAAATCTTAAATAAGTGGAACTATTATATGAACTTTCATTACTTGTATATTTTGATTGCCTATTATGTGATCATTATTGAATGTCTGTTGGATTTATTATCATTGTAAGATTATCATTGTAATGCATATAAGATTATGACGTTTCCGATTGTATAGTTTTTATACTTAAAGGAATAAAAATCTATTCTATTCTATTCTATTCTATTCTTATATTCTGAGGATCCGACACGAACAATTACAATCAAAGAGATAGCATAGATCCTGTCAAGTGATCAATTTCAAAATAATACATCATGTGATGAGTTGAATCCAATTTTCAAATGACCATATTGATTCCAAGTCATATACCTCTTAAGAAGCATCACATCACATTTGGCAAGGAAAATCGTGGGAATGGATCATACAAGATTTTTTTTGGCATAGTTTTGCTACGAGCTCATGATTTGTTATTTTTACTTTCCAATACTATAATTTTGAATCTTGCAAATTCGAAAAACATTTTCTTACAATTTCAGAAGGTGTCTCGATAGTTTTTGAGTCTTTAAATTATTTAAGAATTAAACATTTAATTTTTTCATTTGAATAATCAAATGTAATTTTGTACATAGTGTGTGTTCTGTTATGTTATTATACTGCGATTCTAAATACTAGACTATGAGTTCAATTGTTAAGACTTGAATCAGGTAATTTGAACAAGTATAACGAATTTTTGCAACATCTAATCAGTCTCAAACTATCTTTAATTTTTTATAAACATGAATATGATTACAAAGCCAACTAGCATTTATACGCCAATCATAGGAATAAAACAATCATAAACTAGTGAGCTAGTGACCCCCTGAGTTTAAGAACTCGCTCATGTATTGCTGTATTGAAATCTCTGAGACCAGCAAGTTTTAATTAAACATAGTAGGTAAAAATTATGGAAACAGCAAAATATTTCTTTCGCAACAATAATTTGACAGTAGGTTACATTGGGATCCCATTTGAAATGAAAAATTACTCTTCATATTAAATTACTCTTTATAATTTACTTTGTCGCTTCAACAATTTTGTCCCTCATATAAATCCAAATTCCTTCCTTTGAAATGAGAAGGTGGACATGTGATTTCGATAGAGTTACAAGAGAAAATGAATGACGAAAACCGTGCTTGTCAGCTGATTGATTGTGAATAATTCTATAGTCTGATTAACCCTATCTTCTGAGTAGATTATTTATACATATATAATAGTGATATCGGATTATGGAGGAAATTCCTTTTCCTTTCATATATTATCCTTATAATGCAAAATTTTAAAAAACCTTGTGTATAAATCGATGCGCAGCTAAAAAAGAAATAATTCAGCTAAATCTCATTGAATTCTATCAACACGTTTGACCGTAAATGCATCACATACATACATACATACGAAAGAGAATCCTAACACAGATAAATCAGCCTCAGCTGATGCTATGAATAAATGAATCAATGTACCTAGTGATTGCATGCAATGAATATTCTTCAGCTAACTAAATCTCAACAATTTCATTACTTATGCACTTTTAATGTTATTTTCATATCCTGAAAAAGGACGAATGAGTAAGTCAATTTTGTTGTCCAACGATTTTGGAAGAATACGAAGAATACGTTCGAAGAATACGTGTTCAAAATTTGAAGCTTATTGATTAATTCTCTATAGAGTTAGTGTAGAACATAAAAACAGACGGATACCGACTTTGGCCTTCACTATATCAAAGGTGAGAACTTGCTAACGCTCGTTCAATAAATTTATACTAATACAGAATTGCAATATGAACTTGAAATTGAATTTCCAATTGACATTGCCAGAAAAAACAGATTTCAGTGTTAGCAGAACTATTACTACTAAAATTGATGAATCTCAAACATGAACATGATATGGTAATAGAACTACATTGAACATAGCAGAATAACATTCCTGTAATAGTAATCAATTCATTAATCACATGAAGACTTAATTCAATTATGATTATTTAAACCATGCTTTTCTAGACACAAAAAATAGTTCACATACCTTCCCATTTCTTCTTGAAATATTATCGAGTTAGGCGTGCTATCTTGTGCAGCTCGATGGAGAATTTTATTCCTCACAAGATTCACATTAAAAAAATTAAATCCTTACACTTCGCACCAGGAGTGTGGTTTGATTTTAATTCAAACTCCCCAACCTCGGGTTTGTCTTCGTAACTTATTTGGAAGAGACCGTGGCCCGACCCTTTGCAATCGTTACTGTTACAAATTAAATAAACTTTGCGGCTTTGCGGATCTTTAAGCTTTCTTTTTAATCTATAAATGTATCCGTCTTCAGATGTCCACTTAACTAAATCGCTCTTTACGGTGACGCGCTGGGTTATCATAGTTGTGCAAGCACTAACTTTAAACACCAACTGACACTGAGGTGGTAGTTTAAAGGTTGGAGAAGTAGTTGGCGAGGGGTGGGGGTTCATGGAAGTTATTTTACAGTTCCACCACATGAAAAATGAAAGGAAATGAGGATATTATTTTCCAAGAAATTTCTTTCTTTTTCTATGTCATTGTAAACTGATGGCACAAAATAGCATTGTTCCAGACTTGTTATTTCTACCTGAAGAAGTGTCACTGAAACCCTTCTATTGTCTAGCTTTACTGCTCCGACACATATCGTTTATTGTTAGATGTCTTGGGAAATCCCCTGGTGAGTAAGGCACATTTTTAATGTCTGAGTTGATGTACAGTGAAAATACATGTCCACGCTTTCTGGATCATGAATTTTAATTTCGAACAATGATGAATTTATCATTGATGAATATGAATTCTCATCTGAATTGATAAGAACATTATTTATAAACCCATTCTAAAAACAGTTTTCACATTCCCTATAATCGCAATGACGGTTTCAACGCTTTTACACTATTGAAATTGAAATCCATCATCCAGATAGAGTAGACATGTATTTTTACTGTACATCAACTCAGACATTGAAAATGTGCCTAACTAGCCTGGGGAGTTCCCGAGACATCTAACAATGAATTAATTGATTCATCAATGATGAATTTATCATCAATGTGAGAGAAAGCATATATATATATAAGATTTTTTGGGTCTTTTTCGTTATTCGCGACCCCCTCCCCGCCACAGAAAAATGGCTACAAATCTATCGGAAATTGGTGAGAAAGTATGGAATTCAATTAATTTCAAGGTGAAAAATGAGAAAGCATTTCTAATATAATTCTTAGATATATATTTCCCATTTCGTGGAATTATTACGAAATTTTGATTTTCAGAAAGTTATTGACATGTTTGGTTTTAACTTAAAATATACATACAATCTATGTCAATTGTAGAACATTTTTATTGTTGAATACTATTATTTCATGACTTCAGGTTAGTTACCTTTTCTAATGGGCCTTCCTTCTCGGCAAGATCTTGCACATCCACCGGACGTTTTTCGAATGAACTTTCATTACCATCGCACACTTCTTGCACATTCTCCACTTATGAATAGTCCCCTTTTCCTAAAGAGACTCAATCGATTTGTGCGATAATATTGTTGTGTGCAGCCAGAGGCAGATTCTAGGCGGGGGAAAGTGGGGGTTGGTCAAGGATTTATATTATCTGAGCTAATGTCACAACGCTCAGGTAACGTTTCTCTTCTCGAAATATGAGCAGACATGGTGAACTTGAAGACTGCACAATACCAATACAAATGAATTCTGCCAACTGACAACATCAATCCATAATTATTTTTATAGACTTAAACTGCATCTTCATCTTCATAGAATTCGTAGAACTCTTCATAGAATCTCTTTTGGTATCATAGAATTCGAAACAGAGTTCGTGGTAACTATAATCACTATCAAAAAGTTAGTCTTGACGTGGAGTTGATTTCTAACCGTGGTGAGTTGGAACATTTTTTAAAACCTAGATTTGAATACCGAAATCAATCTAAAAATTTACAAGCATTTGATCCGATTCCTTGTAATGATAACTTGTCAAATCCTTGCAGTGGAGAATTATTGAAAATTGTTGATCAAGAACTTGAAAGTATTAATGGTTATGTCAGTTTAAAATCTGTAGCCCACAATCATCTGCACATTGGAAATGGGAAGAGGAAGGAAGAGGGTGATGATGAGGTGGAAAGGGAACTTAGATGGGATAGTAGAGAGGAAAATGGAATTGAATCAAGCTTGAAATTAAGGAAAAACTTGGAGAACGGAATGAGAATGTACAAAAAATGAGGAGAGAAAGATGTGGAAATGGAAGAAGGTCAAGGTATGAATTTAGAAAGAAATCATCTGCACATTGGAAATGGAAAGAGGAAGGAAGAGGGTGATGATGAGGTGGAAAGGAAACTTAGATGGGATAGTAGAGAGGAAAATGGAATTGAATCAAGCTTGAAATTAAGGAAAAACTTGGAGAACGGAATGAGAATGTACAAAAAATGAGGAGAGAAAGATGTGGAAATAGAAGAAGGTCAAGGTATGAATTTAGAAAGAAATGAAAAAGAAATATTGGCTAGTATTGGAAAAAGAAAAATTTATAAGAATAATTATAGAATGAAGAGTGTGTATGAGTTGATGCATACTCAACAACGAGAAGAAAATTGATGAAAAAGCAATTCAAAGTACCCCAAAAGCCAAAGAAAGTCAGTCTTACCAAGCAGTGTTGCGTGTAATGCAGTTTTATGTTTTGATCACGTTCGTTTGATTTTGTGTGTTTTGTTTATGTTCAATTTATTTTCCATGTTTCGTTTATGTTTGTAATCCCTTTTATATTCATTTATTCTATGGCTTGAGGGCAAGCCAATCTGTCAGAATGGCCGAGTGTAGGATATGAGATTGTAGCGATGGCAATTCTATTTTGACGTATGATGTTATCATCATATGAAAGTAATCATGTGATTAATTCCATAAGCAACATCGTTAATGAAATAAATGAACAATTTAGTTTTTATGAGAAAAGCTCAATGTATATATAGATCAAGAAAATGTAAAATGTGAATGTGTGAAATTGATAAAAGTTATTGATTTGTAACAGGATATTGATTATTTGTAGAATAATATCCTACATCTATCATGAACTGAGAATTTGACATCATAGTATCAAAAAGGTATTTACGAGTTTGAAAATTTCGTTTTTTATGATGACGCAACTAAGGTTTATTTACAGTTGTAAAATTGCAATACTTATTCATAATATGGAAGGAATAATGGGATATTATTCAATTGCTGGTAAATCCATACAAATTAAATGATAATATTCTTTTGGTGCTGTCTACCATTCTGGAGAGCCTAGCGCAGGCGACAGTTGAGGCCTCTTTTTCAGGAGTCCTCTCCCGTCGTAGGTCTCGACTGTTGGGGCTGTACAAAAATTAGAGTGGCCTCAACTGTCGCCTAACGCAGGCGACATTTGAGGCCACTTTTTCAGGAGTCCTCTACCGTCGCTGGCCTCGAATGTCGCCGGTCTCTACCGTCGCTGGTCTCAACTGTCGCAGGACTCTTCTGTCGTTTGCCTCGTTTGACATCGACCCCGAAATATACTATTGCATTTATTAGAAATGTAAAAATTTGTAATAAGTGAATTAATTTATCTCATGAACACAAAATGAATAATCCTGCCCCAATTTACAAATTATTTTTGTTCAATTAATACAACTGATTAACATCACAGCTGTTCTGCAAGAGACAATTCTTTCTTGCTCTGAATTCGTTCACTCACTCTTGTTCCCTTCTGTGATAATCTTGTTTAACGTGATGGAGTAGTTTTATAAAGCCAACTAGCTTTCATTCAATTTTGTTTTGTAACTACTCCAATTAGCTGTAAAATTAATTGTTTCCTTTCATCTGTTAGATATGTTAAATGTAGTTTTTTGAGGATCCATTTAATGGATTATCCTACTTATTGATTCTTGTAAAATTTCCCTTCGCCCAGGTTACAGGTAAGTGCTTCGATTGAATATAATTCATGAAAAAATAAAATATACTGCATGAGTATTAGACATAAGTGCGAATAAATAGTGAAACTATTACAATAAGCAGCATATAATATCCGATAGCCTGGACGAAGATACACATGTTTGATAGGGTTGTTTCAAGTCTTGGCAAGATTGTGTGGTGTCCAAAAAGTTGTAACACGCATATTTCTATTTCAGCATATTTCAAAATTTATATTACTGTTTAATAAAATTATTTTTCCTATCAAATTGAAATTCATTGTATGTCTTACTTGAATATTGGACTTATTATTCAGTTTCCAATTCTCTTAGGAGTATCGAGAATGTATTTTTTTATGAACAGAGAGAAAGTACATTGCCGATACTCACCAAGCATTAACAGTGATACTGGCTGAAGGGAGACAGCAGTTTTCCATATTTTTTTCATCCCTCAAATTTGTATTGGGCCCGTGTGAAATCGATTTCCCACGGACTTAATTACTTATGCGAGTAGAGTGTGAGTATATTATATTGTTTGGCTCATTGCACTCAGTATTTCGGCAATTCCGTGTGTACTGGAGTCAGATAATATCAATAGTGTCATTTCATATGGTAAGCGGCATTAGGGATCATTTTTATATAGTAGTCAACATTGAAAATTCCATTAAACTTTCAATAGCTGAGTGTGATCTATACCTATGTCAGAATCGATTTTGATTCTAGGAAAATTGCATTCATTAGTTTATGTCAAAGCCGCATTTCTCTTTCAGGGTAGTTTTAATATAAGATATAAGGCAGTTCCTCAAGAATACCACGTCAGGATTAGTGTTGTGTGGTGAGTGGAATTGTGAGTCTGGAGACTGAGGTCTTGAGTCAATTAAAAAGTGACACAAACTTTTGCAACTCTGTGCTACATAATTCAAAGAAAACTGGTGATTGGATCGAGCCAGAGAGTATCTTTTGACTTTTTAACGGGAGGAAGAAAGCTCGAACGATAGATACAGGCGAGCGAAACGAGCCTGCTGATCATACCTCAGGATGATTTAGCCGGGGTCCAGGGGACGGAGCCCCCTGGCTAGACAGTTGAGGCGAGTGAAACGAACCTGCTGGCTAGTATACTGTAAACACCAAATAATGAACTTACCTGACGATATATCGAGAGGGAAATGATAAATTTATTTGGATAGTGAATAGTACTAAAAAGAAGATTGAATGGGTAGTAAATGGATCAATAAATAGCTATAAGTTCTGAATTAATGAGAAGTTTTAAATGCTTGGGTATTGAGTAATCGAATTATGAAACATGAATACGGCTAGTTTCAGTCATAAACTATAAATTAAGAATTGTTCCTCATTTTCCACCCTCTGCTAATAAAGGTCCAAATGTTTCTCAAATAATTCAAGGATTCAACAAAATCCGTGATGAATGAAATTAATTGAGATCACTTGATTCAGTATTAACAGACCAATGGTTCAAAGTCGTTCATTGATCTGAAAAGTAGGCGAATTCAAAACAAGTTTGCCTTGCAGTGCATTATGGAACAAGAAAGTTTCTTTTTAGTGGAACTCATCAAGAATTGTCAGCATTAGCTGCTCCTGAAGCATAAATGGTACTTATGAGGGGGGCTGCCAGTGCAATGAGTTCCAGTGAGATTTACTTCAATCTGTCAGCATTGTTTTTAGACAAAATCAAAGTCACCCAATTAACAAAAGCTGACGGTTTGTAATGAATTTCACTTCAGCTGGGAACTAGTTTGTTGACTGCTGCACAGTTTATTGTGGGACAACCCTCGTGTATGATGACCACACACATACACAGTTCATGCGGGTATATCAAACGGCCAGTGAGCATCCACCACTATACTGCGACTCACGCCAATCTGACAGCATCAGTGTAATGGAAAGTAATTATTAACTCATAAGGGATGCTGACAGTATGCAGTGAATCTCACTGTAGCTTCCAGTGTTTTGAGGACCCGTAGCTCAGACCCAGTTGCTTCTTCAAAGGAGAGACTGCTAACTGTGCTGTGTTCTAATCGAACACAAGATAAATGCAACAATGTCTCGTGTCAAGATCGTTAGTTCTGTTTGGTTGGTATCCTCACACTGGCATGTACCAAAAATGAATGAACAATAAATCATCTAATGCTTCAAAAATATTAATTTAAGTATCTCGAGGAGTATAGAGAACTTTGACACAACTCTCAATCAAGATTCGGTCCCTCCCCCCAAACCAAATTACGCACCACCACTAAGTACCACAAATTTAGTACTAGACACCCCACACTCACGCACACTACATATTGTCGTCATCCAACATTTTAAACACAGCTGACCTTGTTGGTACCCCCCCGCAAAATTTGTTTTTGTAACCACCACCATCACTGAGCCTCAACAAACTCACCCTCCTTTATGCACTCCTGTATAATGGTAATCATTGAACAACTCATCCATTCTGAAAGTTACGAGGGTGAATCAAATGAAAACCTTAAAAGTGTTGTAAGGTTCCGAGAAGTTGTAGGATTGATCCGTTTGGTTTGATTTGGTTGATTGATTAGTTGGCAGGGATGTTCGTTGAAGCTCACACAATGACTACCATGCATCAGTGACCTTGCTTCATACAAGCAGCGTTGACTTCAGTTACAATATGGCCGCCCCATTATCAATATGCACTGCGTTAGAACAGCTATCAGTCATTCGTTTCTTGAGCAGTGAATGTGTCAAATCAATGGGAATTCATTGTAGGATGACAGTACAGTATGGTGATTTATGTTTGTCCAGAAACAAACATTACCATCAACCAGAAACACAAAGAGCAAGTAAGGAATGGGGCCATAGCTCATAACCAAAATAAAAATAAAAATCCGAACTCAGCGATCAGCAGGAAAACTCATGCTGACTCTCTTCTGGGATGTAAACAGATGTAATCGCTTGAAAAATCAACTTCGGCCAGCAAGCAGGAGTAAACGGTTTGGACTTGTTACTCCAGGTGTGTTGTTACAGGATGACAACGCCTGACCACATACAGCCCGTCTCTCGGTTCGAACTATCCAGGATTTATCAAATTTGAATGCCTAATTCACTCACCTCATTCTCCATACCTCGCCCCTAGTGACTTTAATGTGTTCGGAAGGCATGGAGATTAGGGATGTCAATCCCGGGATCCCGGGATCCCGGTCCATTTTTGATACCTAACAATCCCGGGATTTTTCAGCGTCAATCCCGGGATTTTCGGGATTGTAAACCTGAAATTGTGAATCATATTATTCCAAAAACAATTCAATATGGAATTTATTTACGGTGATGAATATGAGTTTTTATAACTAATTTAATGTTCTAAGTGTTTGACTAATTTATTCTACAGGCACAGCCTACAGTTGCATATACATAATATTGATTGTATACTGTACTCTGTATTGGCTTAATAGAATTCGCATTAACAGTTCGCATAATTGGCAGAATGGTTGTTGATTGGTTGTTATGTCTCTACACTCTTGTTTCTGTTTACACAGCACCACAATTATTACCAGTCTAGACGGCGCAATATTTGCAATAGTGCTGATGGCATTTCCTTGGAATGCATTCCGAACTTTGAAAATACTTCAGAAATCAGAAATAAAAAAGCACTAACGATTCACTCTCTGTCTAATTATTCCTCTCCTCTTCTCTTTCTCTATCATAAGTAGAATATCTAGTTGAAGTAAATATTATAGTTGGCTCTACGAAATTTTATTTAGTAGTGTAGTGGTTCAGCTTTCGCGTTGTTTGGTCGGTATGGCGTTACGGTCTTACAAAAAGTATTCTTTCTTATTATTAATTCAAGTGATATGAATTCACTTTACAGTATTTGACGTAATTAAATTGTGAACTCTATCCCGTCCTGATGTAGGATAGAAATGCTTTTGTTGTACATAAAAAAAGACTCTGATGAGTTATCTTGCTTTCCTCAGTTCTCACCATCAACTAGGATACAGCAAATTCAAGGTAGGACATGAAATAAAACAGTTACTCCTAACCTTGAAAACATTCAAAGAAATATAATGTTCAATTTCAATATTATTCCCAAGTTTTTTTTCGATTTTAATAATAATTCCCTATTTAATGGGCCCTTTTTCATCTCCACACACTGTTACTGAACATGTAATTGAGGAGAAACAATTGGTTAAAAATGCATGAAACTGATTTTTGCCAATCCCGGGATCAGTCCCGGGATCCCGGGATTGATATTGGATAATCCCGAAATACCGGGATTAGAAATCAGTCCCGGGATTGACATCCCTAATGGAGATGCAATGTATGGTAAGCATTTCCATAGTGATAAAGAAGTGAGAACCGAGGTGCACAAAAGGCTACAGGTACAACCAAAATAATTCTTCAAAAGTGGTATTCATGCCCTTCCAAAGAAGTCGAACAATTGCATAACACTTCAAGGAGACTATTTCAAAAAATGGTAAATTTGAGTTCTACTTAGTTGTTGAAATAAATAATATACAAGGTTTTCACATCCACAAGGGAAACACATCCAAGGTTTTCATTTGATTCACCCTTGTACATTCCATGACTATGATTAACATCTTCATTCTCAGCACCAGATCATAAATTCATTTTCAGAAATCAACATTATTTCTCATCCCATACAAATTCTTTTTGAAACAATCCTTATTATTGGTATCAAACTCACTCAATCAGGTTCCATCCCATTGAATTGTTCACATCCATGAATTTTTTTCGCATTAGCAATAATGAATTGGTTACCTTGCTATTGGGAATGGGAAATCATTCTCACAATGAAAACTAATCATGTCGTCAAAGATGAAAAAATGGAGTTTGTGGGAAAGCATTGATGTTTTTATGGTTGCAGTGTTCTTACAGTATTGTACGCACATAATTTTCAAGAAAACAATAACATTTTCTCCACTGTTTCAGGATATTAGTATCATTATTCAATACGTGGAGGCAGTATCAAATTCCATGATTTTTATACATAAACTGTTCTATAATTCATAGCCTATTGCACGATACAAGAATGTATAATATTGTATTTTCTATTCACTACACTACTTATATTCTTATTTTCTTTCATTACAGTAGAACCCCTCATATCCGGCCGCTACGGGACCGGACCCCTGGCCGGATAACGATTTGGCCGGATAAACCAACCTAATATAAAAAACGAAAATTTAAACGTAATTCTACAGTTATAATCAGTACAGTACTGTAAATAAAATTTAAAAATTGTTTAGGTCTCTTTTGTGGAGTTTTAAATTATGAATACAAGTTTTAAATCAAAAAGAAAATTTATTTGAAAAATTACAATACAGTAGAGAGAAAAGTGATAAAATAGGCCTAATTAACATAAAAGTATTACAGTATAAATTTACGTAGGCCAAAAATTATATTTACTGAACAATTACTGTACGTAAAAATAGTCCGTAATTTTCTGCTGAACTTTCTTGTCCATTGCTTTTTGAAGGCATAGTCCCTCCATTTCTTGAATAATGATCGACCACCTGCTAAGAGATTACATACATACTCAACTGAGTTAATTGGCAACAGTTAGGCCTGAATGTAGACAAACAGACCGGATGAGCGCTTCCGTCGCGTCATCATCTGCCGCCGATACTTATTGTGTTGCTAAGCGTCTATAAGCCGTGGGGAATACAGTACAATGTTATATTGATTCCGAGAAGCGACCGGATAAACCGAGGACCGGTAAATCAGAGGCCGGTTATGAGTGGTTCTACTGTACATAGAAATATCATGCATAAAATAAATGAAGATTGAGAATTCATATTAAACCATTCTTTCATTAAGTTTCAATTCCTACGTGTAGCTCCATTCATAAAACATGTATTCCACCAGTACAGCTCACACATTTCCAAACAATACATCCATTATAGTAATCGCTTTATTGCTTCTGGTATCAATCTCGCTGATCTTTTCAAGTCGACTGTGGTCTAGGGTCTCTCAAAGCGAAAAACTTGGATCCTTGAGATATCTCGATAAAAGAATTTCCAAAACACTCGAACCATTGGCACCCTATGTGAGGACTGACGATTGCATGGATCAGTGTGAGGCTCATTCACAACAGCTGTCGACAATGGCAAGGCGACCACGCTTGCTCCACTCGACCATTCTTATCAGAAATCAGAGTCGACATGACGCCCCAGTTTCGTAATGTATCTTGTTCTTCGATTCCTCTTGCCTTCAAAATGTCCTCCAGCTTTTCCGTTCAATATTTTTTCTCGAGACAAAGAGAATATCTTTACATATATTTTGTCGGCAGTCAGTTATATTCTCTCATACTTGATAAATGAATTTAAAATTGAGGATTAACACTGACAGAAAATTTTCTCCGAAAGCAAAAGAGATCAGATGCATAAAATGAATATCAGGAAACAGATGCATAAATTGAATATCAGGAAACAGATGCATAAATTGAATATCCCCTTTCAGAGTTTTACACGTATGAAAAATCCATTATTTCTATCCTGGAAATTAACAAGGATTAAATTAACATTTGAGTGAACTTATTAGTAAAAATTCAGATAGTGCGACAGCCTTTCCACTTTGCCGAAAAGACAGTAATGATAGTAATAACTAATAATAATATTGATGATAATGGGTAATTTATTTTTCCAATCAAATATAAAATGAAGGATACATAATTAATATCAAATAAATTACAATGAAGCTTAGAAAAAAATTTTAAGTCACCCCTGAATCGCAGCTGTGTGGGGTGAAGTTCTGAATAGCTTGAATACTAGAAAACTTGAATATGGGAGGAAAGTGTAAAGCTCATTTGAAAATAATTAAAGGACATTGCAAAACTTTATTCCAAGAAAATCAGACAAGCTACAAGCATTGATTTTATATGTTATGGAATATAAATGACATTTGAAATGTAATTTTCTATAAATCATATTAATTTGTTAGCCCTGTCGATAGGAAGTATTTTCCCACATTGAAAATGAACGGAGTTCTCAGAGAAAAAGAAATAATGAAGAATTTCGGAAGAGTTATAGATGAATAACTCAAACTGTATTGTACGAGATCAGAATATTATGATCAATCATTATCACACAATTTGTTTGAAAATTAGTAAACCAAAGTAATCTTTTTTGAACTTCATTATATTACTCACGACACGTTTCGACATATTAATGCCATTTCCAAGTGAGTAAGTGGAGGAATAAAGTTTTAACAAAGGTTCTTTGGTTTTGTAATCTTCACAAAAATACAAGTAGTAGTTCATATGATTTGAGTATATTTTTTATTGGGAAAGTAAATGTATGAATAGATATAAAACAGGATTGTCCCTTCTATAACTTGATCAGAAGCATTACAGTTGTTTTCTATAGCTCCCAAATATATTGAATATATTGGTATATATTTGAATATACCTGTATCAGAGGTCACTTACTGGTAAAATCTGACAATAACAGTGTATTTAGTATCGCCTTGAGTCTGACCTTGCAGCTTTCAACAGATTATTCAGCCATACATTTTTCAAATGAGTTCTCATCGTGAGTGAGGTTCAGATTCAATCAATATTTTCAAGGCACTTCTCACAAACTCGGAAGTACCCTGATTGTAGGAATGCCGCTCTTTTTCTCAGATTGTTCACCCTAACTATTGATGTCTGGCATTCCGACTGTGGTTTCAGAATGTGCAATTCGGCCATGAGTACAATGGAGTCGAGAATATTAAATCTTCGGCCAACTTTGGAAGCTGTGCAGAACGCGGCTCTGCGACCCTACAGGAATTCCTGGAATCGTTGCACGGTGCGTTCAAATGGCCATTCACAATGAACGCAGCCAGCAGGCTATGCGCTCCCAAGTATGCAAGGTTTGCTCGATTAAAGTAACATAGTTTCACTAGTTCGACAGTCATTTTCCCTAGAAATTAAGCTCTGAAGACAAAAGATTACCTTGAATTCCATACTAGGACCTCTTACAATTATTATTTGAGAAATAATAACTAATCAATTTGAAAAAAAGAGGAAATGAGTTCCATATTATAATATCATTCATTTTAAAGTACATGTCGATTCAATATGAGTCTGCAGCTCAAGTACTCGTTCACACAATTAAAAACAAATTGTGGAATTCATGATTAAGGATTCCCATAAATGGTGAAATTGTTGCATGTTTTTCTAATCTGATATAAGGCTGATATTGAAGAGCTCCTTTCCTTCAAAAGAAAACTTGTGGATTCAAGAAAAATCGTATAGGTTGAAATCATTTCAGGCTTCCATACTAGGAAGCCTGAGAGCATACTCGCTCTACTAGGCGGTAGGCCTCTTCTTAAACTCACAATGAGATAACAAGAAAAAAATTATATAATTATATTTACATCCCATTATCCTTTATTAGTGTTTTAGAAAATAAAATATATGATAAGGAAGGTGATTATTATCTGGGAAGTGGAATGCACAGGGATTTAAAAATAAAAATAATGAATCATAAGAACAGATTCCAAAGATAATGATATCATCTTGTCCTCTTTCGATCAAGAGATGACTCAAAATATCTCACTCACATTCCCTACAAAATCTTTTCACACTTCTGCAAGAAAGATACCATATTATAAAGAAAGAGATTTCGGCTGATCCTGGTGGAGAAAGGCTTCATTTCTTCCATACAGCGACAGCCTTGGTGAACTACAGGGAAGGAGACGTGTTATTAGACTCGTCTCTGAAAATTTCATCAAAGGTTGAGGGTCACCAAGCGATATCGGCTGATGATTAGCTCTTATCCTTTTATGTAGAGATTTATCACGCCTCTGACTTTTCTGTCTTCTTCATTTCCTGTGAATGGCTCAACTTGAGCACACGCTGGTCACTGATTCAAGAGATAAATGCTTTGTCCAGTTTATTATATCCGTTGCGTCGGGCTTCACTCGAAATCTCTCTTGTCCAATATCGCAGTCCACTCACACACTAAATTTTCTCCAATTATGTGTGAGCTGAGGCTTTTCAAATTTTCACGCAGCTTCAACACTTGATACACTGCATAATATACATATACGCACTGATAGCCTACCTGCAGGATGATAACATATTATCATAAGCAAGAAGGGTTACTTATACTGTTTTTTTTCCATCATGGAAAGAATTCAAGTTCCGAATTAGCGCTTAGCTAAATAGTCATCATAACGAGATCAGACTTATTACCTGATTCAAGATGATAAGAAACTAGAAATCAATCATCTTGCTTTAATACATCCTAAAACTTTAAAAGTTTACAAATTGGAAGCTTTGAATCCACTTCCAAACTCAAAATATCATAGGTGATTCAGGGTTCCACTATTAGAATGATAGAAAATACATTTATTTTTCTTCAATATTACAATTTGAAACTACAGAATATGATTCCATTTCATACTATAGGTCTATTATCACGTCAACACTCAAAATATTATAGATTTTCCATAGTATATCAATATTAGAATAGTACAGGAATGTGAGTTTGATATTATTATTGAATCAAATCCCAGATCACATTTTAGTTCACCTCTCCCTATACTTCAGTGAAATCCATATTTATATGCTTTTATTCATCCAATGATCGACACAGTTGTATATTCAATATTAATTACATATCGACATATCACTACATATTATTATCATCGATATTCAACATCTTGATTTCAATGTTGATCGATTTATGATGTTTTCATATAGTCCAGGCAATGAATGCTCAAAAAGGGTATAGAGGGAAATGTTTGGAAAACAATTTTCGACCCCGCAGTTCGTTTAGGGTAGTAAGGAGGTAAACATACCAGAAGTCCCCACACCTACCCACTGTGCTAAGGAGGTGGAGGTGATTAAAAGGTACCATTTCTTGGTTTCTGGCATAAAACTCAAAAACTATGTATCCTAAGGACTTTACTGTCATATAACAAATTAAAGCTTACATAATTACTTACAATAATTATGATAAAACTTTATTCATATCTCCTCTAGTTTTCGAGATATCCGCTCTTGAAGGTGTGAAATTTTTGATAAAACACCTTTATCATCATTTTTTTTCTATTTTTGCTTCTATAACTTTTCAAAAATCGACGAGAAAAATACATGCTGATTGAAAGCTTATAGAGCATTAAATTCTCTTCAATTTTATGTATAATTTCACACATTTGTGAATTTCCCTATACCTTTTGCAGCAGCTTTGTTGTTGAGTGTGATATCTCCATTTTTGCAACAATAGACCAATTGATAAAGGAATTTGGAGGGAATGTTTCAAACAAAATTTTTGAATTTGCAGATTTGTTGATAGTAGCCTAGTTGGAAGGAGAACATAATTATCAAAAGTCCTCATTCCTAACTCATGTGCTAAGGGGAAGATGGTGGTTTAAAAGATGCATTTTTAAGCATTTTGCTTCGATGCTCATATCTTGAGAACAAAGCGTTCAATCGACATAACTAACACTATTCAAGAGTAAAGCTTGATACTCTACACTTTTTGTACAGTGGAATTCTGTGATATTATCTACAGTTCCTGAGATATTCGCACTTGAAGGTGTCTAATTGTTAAAATAACAGGTTTTAATCCAATGTTTTGCTCTTTCAGGGCATATAATTCTCCATAAATGCATCATAAAAACTGATGTTTATCGTAGATTTGTAGAGCATTGAATTCTATTTGAAATGATGTATTATTTCACTATTCTAAGTTTTTCCTTCCATTCTTATAGCAACTTCAATGTGGGGGGTGAAATATTCATTGCTGCAACAAAATGACCGATCGTTTGACAATGACATTTGAAGGGGGTTTCTGTGACATAATTTTTGACTTTGCAGCTTAATTTGGACTAGTTGGTAGGTTAACATAGCAATAGTGCGCATCTTTATCCCCTCTGTTGAAGGTGTGGAACCGCTGAGTTGACACTTGTTTCAAAAATTCTACTGAATCATTGACAATATTGTAGAACCGTTCCATAATTGAATAAAAACACAACTCCGTTGTTAAATTCCACACTGTTTTATTTAGTACTCGACCAAGGTTTCGTGACCACACCGGTCACATTTTCAATTTGACTAAAGCTAAAAGGTCAGGGTAGACATTGAACATTAAAATTGGTACATGTTGGCCAACATAACTGTTAACTTAATATATTTAGTGAAGAGAAATAGTAATTGGAAACTTCTAATTTACTGTTGTCTGGATATATTACAAAGAATGTATAGAATATTAATTATAAAATATATAATATAATCTATAAAATTAATCTATAAACTTAGTCTGAGTTGGGGACCAGCTGACAAGGGTGACCAGTGGTTTGTTGCAAAGACCTTAAAGATGCATAGACTCACTTGCAGCGCTAGTGTCGTACTTGGAATTGAAATCCGCCATTGAGGGGGCAACCCATAAGATTATTACATACCAATGCCACCAATGCCTTTGTGATCTATTATAGTATTACAAATATATAATATACTAGCTGTCAGGCTCGCTTCGCTCGCCATATCCGTCAAGCCAGGGGGCTCCGCCCCCCATGACCCCCGACTGGATTGTCCAAGAATGAAATCAGCAGCCTGCATTTTTCATTTGAGCATTTTTATCATATGTTAGGACAATCCAGTCGGGGGCCAGACTAAACTTCTGGATATACGGATATGGCGAGCGAAGCGAGCCTGACGGCTAGTAATATAATGGATTAAAGGATTGAAGTAGCAGTGCCCAATCAATTTTTCCGCGATAAATGCATTAAATCTTCAACTTGGTGCCTACCTAATAAAGTAAACTCAACTTAATGCAACCTGACAAAATTATTAATTTAATTAATGCTAGTTGCCAGTTAACAACTGTTTCGAAGAAGTACTCTATCTAGATTGTAGTTCTATAGTAACATATGATATGGAAATTTCAATTATAATTAAGAGATTGGGAGAAGAAGAATATACATGATAAAAGACAAACTTTAAACCCTTAAAAACAACCCTTAGAGTTTAAATATTGCCAAAAGATTTCTTAGTGCGCCTCTAAAGGGCCAACTGAACATACCTACCAAATTTGAACGTTTTTGGTCCGGTAGATTTTTAGTACTGCGAGTGAGTGAGTGAGTGAGTGAGTCAGTCAGTCAGTCGGTGAGTGAGTGCCATTTCGCTTTTATATATATAGATAATATCTCGTGCTAAAATACCCCAATGGCGGCCTTCAATTTCAAGTAAGAGCTATCATTGGGAAGGCATAGGGCATAGGCATTGTGGGTCTATATATCTATTCGTAAATGTGTGAAATTATACATCAAACTGAAGAGAATTTAATTCTTTATAAGCTCATGATCAGCATGTATTTTTTTCGTCGATTCTAGAAAAGTTATAGAAGCAAAAATAGACAAAAATTGGTGATAAACGTGTTTTTTGAAAAATGTCACACTTTTAAGAGCGGATATCTCGAAAACTAGAGGAGATATGGAAAAAGTTGAAGGATGAATATTGTAGGTAATCATGTAAGCTTCAATTTGTAATGTGACAAAAAAGTCCTCAGGGTACATATTTTTCAAGTTTTATGCGAGAAACCAAGAAATGGTACATTTTAATCATCTCCACCCCCTTAGCACAGTGGGTAGGGGTGGGGTCTTATATGTTTACCTCCTTACTACCCTAAACAGAACTGCGGGGTCAAAAATTGTCTTCTCAACTCTTCCCTCTATAACCTTTCCTTGACTGGACTAATACTGTTTGATAGGAATTAATGTTATGAAGTACAAAATGATCCCTTGGCTTTGGATATTTTTCGCCGGTATTGGGATAGCCACGTTCTGCAGTGAATTGGAACAATGTTCGAGTGAGTTGAAAGAACTCTCTGAATCCTAGAGACTGGCCTGGAAACTCTCCAATTGCAACTAGACAGCATGGGGTGGAACTTTGATTTTGCAAATTTATATCACCCATTGTCTGTTCTGTAAGACTGCCAAAACAAGTCTCACTGCCTATATGTGATGACTCCCCACACAGCTTTTTATTGTGAACTCATTCCAAAGGAACTGTATTCCTATAGTAATTTCAGTATCTGATAATGAATATCAATATTATACATACACATGCCAATGGAATGGATTAATGGTGTGTTGAATTTCAGAGAATTGAAATATTTTTGTACTTGTAGCCCAGATATTTGTATTTCAAAATTCATTTTGCCAGTGCGGTACAAGTATTTTCATGACAGGGTTGAAATGTTCAATATCTTCGAGTATCTTCCAAAAAAGTATCCAACTGAACTATTCTTTATTCTTGCCTATTACTCGGACCAATTAAAATAAAATTTGTCTGAATTAAGGTGTCCACTTTCACAAAATTCTCAGTCTAAATATACCATACACATACCATACTTTGAATTTTGATGTTCTGAAAATCAAAATTATTGAAATGATAATAGATTGTTTCTAATAATTTACATCAGAATGGTGTTTCCTCAGAAAAACGCTCCTCAGAATAAATATTATTATAATTTATTCATCTAAATATGTTTTGTTTTGATAACGCAGTCCAGTGAAAAATTATATAAAACCTGCAGTAAATTGAGTTCCTCGTTTCCGATGGTTGTCACACCTTCAACGGCAGGCTGACGAAATGATTGATAGCCTATTTTAAATTCTTCAAGATTTCAGTAGGTCATGTTTTCAGTTTGCCAAGTCAGAACATTGAAAGAACATTGCAGAGCAAGTGTTACCTGCTAGTCCTTCATACAATCAATTCCGCATGATAATTAGCTTGAGTAGGTACCACCCTATCACCTCAAAAATTATGGTTACAACACTGCATTTATCTCTCAAAATTTTTTGTTTGAAATAATTATATCGTCTAACAGAATATTACATTGTAACAGTACTGAATGCATACGTTCTAGTTGTGTAAATTTATCATTGCTATTATTTGGTAATGAGTTAGGCTCAAGAACTTGTACCATCTTTCTCAAACTTATAACTATTATACTTTGAGAGAAATTGGCTGATTAGATAAAAATAATTCTAAACACTCTTCGAATTTTATCTTCAGTTTTATATTGGTAGTTAGTCTGCGATAACCATATCATGGAATAGAACAGTGTTCCACAACTCTATAGTGAATATTCATGAAGCTCTACAGTGAGACTTATTTAAAACTGTCAGCTTTGGCTAAATGGCTTGCATTGATGCTGTTTATAAACTCTCAACGATGGTGTAATAGAGAAAAGCAGTGATAGCTCCCGCTATGTTTTATTAGGATACATGCTGGGTTCAATTCCGAGACGCTGCCACCATTTTCATAATTCAACATATTATTACATACGCAATGGACCATATCAGTTTTTTAATCTTTAATAGAAATCATAGCACAAGTACATTGTAGTGTTTCATCTGCACCATTACTAAGATTGCATTTGCCAGGAGTAGGAGCTCAAGAGAAAAAAACGCCAAGTAGGACAGAATTGTACTGCGGAACTGGCCACAGCCCAATAAATCTGGTGAAGGTTCCTATTCACATACTGTAAGATGTGGATATGGATTTGAGTTCGTGAAGTAGCTGGATGATGAGAAAACCCAATTAAACTGACCACACATCAATGGATTGAAAGTTTTTAATTCATGCCTGCTTCAATTTGGTATTGCATTGCATGTTATGATTTTATTTTGTGATCTGATTGTAATTCTGATTTGTTTGTAGCTCTGGCATAGCCTAACCGATTATTTTTATTTTGAAGATGCAATGAATCGTTGAATCATTGAGTGTGTGAAAAAAAAAAATTGGAGGTGAGAATTGGAATTCTATGTCTAAAAAAGTAATGTATGACTACAGAAATATAAATATTTTTTTGGTAACACTGGAAAGAGAAGCATTCTCCACATTTTTCTGATTATTCTTCCAATTCTTGGAAAAAAAGAAAATATGAGAATTAATTTCATCCATGGGTGATACGGTTACAGTAGAGAAAATATCAATTTTTCAGGGGAAAATTCACTGAATCATTGAGGAACTCTGATTGAATCTTTCTTCGATTAAAGTTCCATGGGGAATGATATTATGCAGGATCAAGCAATGTAATATGCAGTATTCTTGGAATAACTGTTATTATAATGCTCATTTACAGAAATAAAAACAGAAGGTTCCCAGTATGTACATTCAGTATTGCCATCTTGTCAATTAGAGAGAAGGGGAGAATTGAAACATTAATTAGTCTACGTACGGAAAAAAATTGAATAATTTGGCGTCCGTTTTCGACCAAACACTAGTCCTTCAGACATTGTGAGCAATTGATGACAGAGTGCCGTGAAAGAGATAATCTTGCCTCATCTGCCATGGAGGAGCCATCGGTGCATTAGGATTGAGGTTCTCTGCTTGTAATTCTTGTTCTCATATAAATGGCGTATGATTGACTGTTGTGGCATTTGTGGAAACTTAAACATTTTCGTCATCAATTTCTTGAGAAAACGTCACTGTCAATTCAGATCGTGATCTGAATGCTGCGTGATTTTTCTTGCAACAATTGACAAGATGAGATATCAACGACAATACTGAATGGTTAAAAAATGCCATAGAACGAGATAAATTTTGAAATTTCCAAGGCAGAACTTTCCTGGTCGCCCCATTCGTGGAAATATGGAGTAACCTACTCGTTCACCGGACTTTGTTACTATTTTTTATGGGGCTACATCAAAACTCGTATATAAATTTACCAAATCATGTACACTGAGCCTTGAGTGAGACAATATCACAAGAAATTCAAGCAATAGCACGTTTAACGCTTCAGAGGAGTATGGATATCTTCTTATCACGCATGTGGAAGTACCGTAGATAACGGACAAAAATGGACGCCTTCTAACAGATTTTATTTTACGCAATTAATCAAATGATGTTTTTATTTCTTCAACTCTTGATATTATCGGTATGGCAACATTTCAAGTACCCACTGCAGATTGAGCCACAAATGGCAACCACGTGCTCTCCTAAAATTTAAAAATTGTAGATTTCTGTTATGTGTTGTGATACGTGCTCTGAACATATTGTATTTAGGAATATGAACGCTCGAAGAGCTAGAATAATAAGAAGAACCGTTTCTCAAAACTATTGAGAATGCATTTGAATAGCCTACCTAGCCAGATGACTGGGGTCATTATTCTTTTCAAAATAGTTTGGAACAAAATCATTCTGTCATAGAAACTTGCTAACAGTATATGATAACAGTAACGTCAGTCACAGACACGTTTACAATAGAAACCACATGGCCCACTGTGTTTTGTGTCAACCCTTGTTGAAGAGGATTAATGGATTTGAAATTAATCTGTAGCATAAGTTGATGGCAGGTAGATGAAGATTGTGAATAGCGATATAGATAATATAGTTAGGAGAGAAGTAAATATAGATATGTAGTTTACAATGTAACCACGTGGTTAGCATATGCTACAATTTTACCACATCGTCAGCATATGAATAGTATTTGATGATTAGTTATTTGAATGGTGATTACATAAAACCATAAACATGAAACGAGTAAATGTATTTATAAATTAGGTCATGAAATAGATTAGGCTATATGTATAAAGTATTCAACAAATATAATGTTATACAATAAATTATAATTTAATAATTATAATAAGCTAATTAAGTTAGTTGAATCCGAATTCATAGGCTAAGGACAAATTTGTAAATAGAATAAATTAGGGATATTTGATTGAAACATGTTGACAATGAGTATAAGAAACCTGCTTAATTAAGTAGTAATTAATTGGTATCTCATTAATTTGATTTATTCAACTCAATTGTAATGATGTACTGTATGACATTTGTCACCTGGTCATATGGGACATATATATGAATCATATATTTATCTCATATTGATCAAGATTTTAGAGTTTTAATTTAGAAAAGTTTAATGAACAATGTTTTTGTCTTTTGAACAGTTTTTGTCATCGACAGAAAGATTGTTTATTTCATTTGTTATCAAAATTATTGTAGCTTCTCTTTTGTTTTTGATAACAAACGTGCTCGCTTGTGCGACTGATAAAAATATGTATTTGAAATGGCTTCATGTTTGGCATTGACTGAGTTATATATTAATACCCAAAATTTTACTTGTGTGGTGTGTGTGAGCTCGTTCGTTAGGACTGTGAGTAAAAGTCCGGCTGTTCTGGTGAAGGGGATAGATTTTGTTCTTGTTTTATAATACAGTTTTCCTGTCACAGTTCGGGCAGTTTAAAGAGAATTGTATTATTGAATAGGAAGGGATCTGAACCCACTTCATTAGATCAGTTTTTTTTTATTTTTAATTAATAATTAACGTCGCGTTTCAACCAGTGGATGCCAAATTGGGAAGCCATTATCATAAAGGTAGGTGACTACTGAGTCATTTTTTTTCATTTTCCCACCCTTACATACTCGGTGAAGGCAGATCTTGCTTACATATTTGGTGGGGGTTTATCCTGCCGTCCATATCGTGCTTACATATTTGGTGGAGGCTCAAGGGTTTTCAATCCAGCTTTTAAAATTTGGAATTTTCCGGTTACCTCATTGAAGATTCAATTTTTGTGGTTGCATTTTTCATTATTAAATATATGTTTTTATTTCAGTGAAATTATGGGTGAAATAGTTGAGTTTGAACCTTACGGGACTGTAAAAACAGTTTGTAGGATGAATTTCGAGGATTTATTGAATTGGAATATTGTGGAACAATAATTGATTGCTAATAATGGATTTTAACGGATGGAGAATGATAATTATAATTGAACAGATTAATTTTGAGATTCACGATATTGGAAGATTTACGATTATTGATTTGGAGATTTTGAATTGTAAAAGCTTTGGCAATTGAAGATTTTGTACGATTGCAAGATTTATTATCAATTCTTATTAGAAAGAATTGGATATTTATGATGATATGAGAAATTGATGATTATTAAGATATGATTGAATAGGTTAAATTATTATTATTGAAGAGATTTTGAGATATGGAGAATTTATGATTATTGGAACCAGATTAATTGGAAATTTATTATTTATTATTGAATAGAATTGAATTGGAACAGATTAACAATGGAAAAACTTAGACCGTTACTATTACAGAAATTTTTTGATGGAAAAGATGAAGAATTTGACATTGATGATTTCTTCAACTATTTTGAAAAGGTTGCCTTGGCCAACGGTTGGGATGAAAAGGATAATTTATTATACTTGCGGTTTTGTTTGAAAGGAAGTGCTGAGAAATATTTTGATGTTATTGAGAACGATTTGACTCAACAGAACAAATTTGAATATATGCCAGTGAAAGAAAAATTGGTTAATTTCTATCGATCTCCTCTCAAATTGTGGAAACTAGAAAAGGAATTAGATACTTGTAGCATGGAATTTGAAGAAGATGGTAGAGATTTTGTAGCACGAGTCTTATCCCTATGTAGAAAAGTAGATTCGAATATGCATGAATCTCGGATTATCAGGATAATTTTAAGAGGTTTGTCTTCAAATATATTTGAAAGAATTATAATGTTATCAAATAGTACTATTGTAGAATTGTATAAAAATATTGAGAAATATGAATTATCATGTCAGTATTTGAATGAGTGGAAATTTGGACAGGTGCAAGAAATTAATGATATTATGGAACCCGAATTTGAAGAACTATTGGAAATCGGAAATGAATTTGAAAATGAGAATTGTTTAGATAATGCTATTATTTCTGATGATTTTGATTCTTGTAATTATTATGTTTCAAATGAAGTGGATGTATATTGTCATGTTAGTAACTTCGAGATTGAAAATGGGTTGGATGAAGTTCTTATTTGTAATGATTGTGATTTGAATGAGGAAGATATAATTTACAAAGAGGATAAAGATAGGGAAATGATTAAGGAAGAGTTATCAGATTTATCGGAAAGTGATTTGGATTTCTCTTTTACGATTGATAACAGGCCGTTTGAACATTTTGTGAACTCTGGTATGCGTAATGATTGTGAATCTAGAGGAGTCAAGATGCATCAGAATGTTAGTCTCGTGAATAATAGGACTAATAGAAAAAGAAGATGTAAGAAATGTAAAGTTTGTGGTAAACATAATCATTTTACGCGGAATTGTTTTTACAACGTTAATTATGCTTATCGGGTTTATAAAAGGATGCATGGAATTTGTGAAAAAGAAGGCTATGATATTAGAGTGTGTTCTTTTGATGGCAGAAAGTTTTCGGAAAATGCTAGACGTAAGAAAGCATATTTTACTGATAGGACACAGGAGTTTAGTACTAGGCATATTGATGAAAATGTTTTAGACGGCGGTCCATCAAATATTGATAATTCAAGGAATGAATTGGGAGGTTGTATAGTCACTGAATCAGGTTCTACTTTGGAAGGTGTTAGGCACAATGGGATATATGTTAGAAGAAACTATTCTAATACTGATGATAAGAAATATTCAATCTCTCATAAACACGAGATTGATCTTGTAGATATTAAAATTAATTATAGCCAGAAATGTGGATCAGCAAATAATGGTGTTGAACGAAATATTACTGACTCATGCTACTTGGAGCTGAAAAGTATTACTGACGATAATTAACATTTTGTTAACAAGATGAATGAATCAATAATCATCGATAAACAAGAACCAGGCCATGGAAATAGTATATTGAACCGATTACAGAAAAAATGTGAATCAGCGATTTGTGTGAACAGTGAAGGTGAAAATACAGAGTCAGATTTGAATTATTGTAATTATCCGAAAGATATGAAGAACAATAAAATTGAAACTGATGGAATTGTTATTAATAAGAGTTCGGTAGAGAAATATGATGACATAATTTTGAATAGTTTGGAAAGCGTGTCCCAGTTAAGCGTTAATAGCGATGAAATATTTATTGAAACAATAATTCTGGAGAGGTTTGAAAAACGAACTCAGACTCAGCAGACTCAGCGAAAGTATTACATGAGACAATATTGCTAGTAGAACGAGGCCTTTTAGCTGATTTGCAGTTGTCATTCAATGAAGAACGCTGAACTGTTTGGGACTAATACATCATTCGATGTCAGATAAATTGAAAATAATCATTGTCCGATATGAAGAATGATTAATATTATGTTATGTGGAAATATTATGAGCTAAAAAGAATAATGATTAGAGTAGAATAAGATAATTAGAATAGAATTTTTATTAGATTTTGATATTTTTACTAATAATGAACTTTTCAATTTTGGGATTTTATGATTTTTTCTCACTGAGCTTGTACTGAGAAGTAGTGATAATTTCAATCGTTTATGTCCAATAAAATTTTTCGATTAGGGCAGTAGTTTTCGAGTTGGGTATTTTTCAATAATTTTCAAAAATTTTCTTTTTGGGGTTTTGTGATTTTTTTTCTTCATATAAAGTTTTGTTTTAGTATTTTGAAACATATTCTGGAAATTCAATGTAATTCACCGAACGAATCTGTTGTGAAGGAAGTTTTTCAAACGACGATTTTGATAGCGTTCGATATTGATTGACTCCTACTAAATTTTTGCTCTACTGGCTGCCAAGAGGCGAAATTACCGAAAAATTTCAGAAATCTCCAGTTCATGGAAAACAATTTTGTGATTTTTCGATTTTTTTTTCGGGAATCTTATTTTTTAGGATGAGTACATTCAACTTTGTTCGGTGAAAAATTTTGTTTAGAGCAAAGGGTTTTGAGGTTTTTCATTTTATAGTTTTTGTTGGTGACCTTGTATTGTAGCAAAAATTTTTTTTTTTTAATTTGAAGATGAATTTTAGGTCATTCGCTTGCATTTCTAAAATGGGATAGGATATGTGAAGTAGATATTTTTGAGATATTTGAGGGTTCGTGAGTAGTTATTTCAATAGGTAGTAAATTTTCGGCTACAGTCAGACACGGATTTTGAATTTCGCGCGTTTCTGCTGAATGGTTATCTACTGATTTTGAATTTCGCGCGTTTTTGCTAAATGGTTATCTGCTATTTTTCTATGGTTTATATTGGGATTTCATTTTGGTTTCATGATATTTGATGGATAGTTGTATTCTACATATATTGGATTTTGGTTTTCAGTTATAAGTGGTATTCGTTTATTCCGATGAGTTCTTTTTTTTACGATTTATGATGGTTATTTGTTCATTGCAATGATTTTGTGATAAATCATATTAGCGATAATGACATCCATTTGTACTATAATGACTATAATAGCCATAGCCAATCGCTTAGTCTATAATAGCTGCTGGTGATAAATTTAATATCGTTGTCCGATTACAAGGTATGCGGCGTATCTTGATTGTTAGTCTAGAAATTTCAGACAAATTCGGAAAAAGTCGATTTTCGAAAAAAATTTTCTATTGCAGTTTCATATTTTCTTAGCATAGATTTTAGCATTGCGATAATTATAATTTTGTTTATGGCAAAGGGTTCTGAGATATTTCACTTTAGAATTTTGGACCTTTGGATTTTATATTTTATTATATTAAGGTTATGAATAAGTTTTATTGAAATATTTTCAAGGGTTATTAAAGGTAGATATTTTGTTGATAGATTTCATGAATTAAATATTTGAATTTGTTGTCATAAGGTGTTGATAATTAAGGTTTAATGGTGATAGTCATTTTTTTAAGTCGTATTTTTTTGAAGTCATGCGCTATATTAAAGTCCCTAAGAGAATTTTTGTAAATATTATTCGTAATTATTTATCATTTCATCATTGTTCATCAGAATTGATTATAATATTTATGGATTTATCATCCAGTGGTTGAATAATAGGATTATATTTTATTTATTTGATCTGTTTTCGATGGGGTCTTATGATTTAAGCCTATAATTATAAGTCCTCGTAAAATTTTATTAAAATATTATTACTGATTATTGTTGCTGGAGGTGGAGTCCATATTTTTCAATGGTAATATAGACCAAACTTATTGTTCATGGGTTATAATAAACGGTTATAGGGGAATTTTTTAGTTATGGATAGCAGAGTTTCAGTTTTATACGTTTATATCTTTGAATTGTATTTCGTTTTATAATTTTTTCTCTGTATAAAGTAATGATTACAATATTCTTGATTATATTTCATGATAATATTTGAGTTTCATTGTGTCATGGTTCTAATAATAATGGTTTTGAGTAGGAAAATTTTTCTTTTGGCACAATAGGTTGAGTTTAGGGCTTATTATTATGGTTGAGTTTTTATTTTCAGAAGTGATTTTTGATAATCATTGTAGAACCATGTTTTACGATATAGAATCAGTTATTATAGAAGAGGGTTTATTATTCCATGGTTACATATTTATAATTTTAGGGTACAGTTACCTATGAAAATTGGTATTTGGCTGGGTTTTACATTTAATTTCACCAGTTGCATTATTGATTTTGTATTGATTTTACAGTTATGACTAACCATGTTATATTTCATAGTCATTATAATTATATCTCAGTTATTTCAAATTATGGTTATTCCAGGAAAATGAACAGGAAATATGGTTGATGGATAGTTTACCATTTTATGATAACCAAATGGTCATGTTTCATTCACATAATTACATATTCTGATTGCATGTTACATTTTTGTAATATAACATTCTCACTGATATAACTTTTTTTTTCTCGATAAATCATGGTACGTTTTAATATTTGGTGCCACGAAAAAGTACAGTAATGTAATTCATTGTTTTGTTATTTTATTTTTGCGTTTGTACTGATGTGACCTACGTTAAAGAAAGTGCAATTGTCACGTATTTTTGTTTAGTTGTCAATCTTGTTATTCATATCCAGGGCAAGGTCGTTCATTGAGTGACAAACGTTATTGATACTTTTAAACGTTCACTGATAGAAATTCATAATGAAGCTGTTATAAGACAATTATATTTTTGATGGATGAATATTTTATTCACTTTTATTTTGACTTGAATTTATTTCTCAATAAAAATATAACTAGAGTATAAGTTTCTTATATTCTGATGATTTATTGTATGATTGTGATTTTGTTTTCATATGACTCATATATTGTTCTGATTTCAGAATTGTTCCAGTATAAATATAAGCCTATGCACTTCTAATAAATTGTATCATTTCTAGGTTTCTGATTAATAATATATGCTAACCAGCCAGTCCAGTTGTTAATTGTAATATTCACGTCGAGTTTGTTAATATTATTGTAAACGTTTCTCTTGATTTTTTTTATTACGATTCATTTGCGGTTGCTTCAAAGTAGAGTTTTTTTTTGTTTGTAAGAGGTTCTGTTACGCATAAACATGTCAATTATGGTACATTTTGCGTCATTTCTCATTCTCACGACTTTCACGGCGCAACTGGAGGCAGTCAGGGTCTTCGCGGGAGTTTTCTACAAGGAGCTACGTCACGCTGTAGCGTATGAATCATCGGTTCCACTAACATACGAGGTAGATTTCCCGGCAGCTCAGCTCGACATCTTGCAGGCGGAAAGGGTGTTCTGGCCTAACTGTCAACAAGAGGATTGCAGTTTAGCGGATGCGGTAGAAGTTTTGTATAATTCTACAAACGGAATTCTTCGCAATAGTCATGCTGTTTTCAACTCTTCAATTCGTTTGGGAACTCAAGCTTCACGAAAAACCAGAGCGATCGATGTTGTCGGCGATTTTCTTCATTTTTGCTGTGCAGTAGCGACGGATGGTGAACTTCATAAGCTGGAATTCAACGAAAAACATGTAGCTGATCACCTCAACGCATTCCAAGGGTTGGTTGCAGACGACCACAAAGATTTAATTCGGATTTCTCGCAACTTGAGGCAGTTTGCTGGAAATTTTTCTCAGCAATTTCACGATGCGTATAGCAAATTAACAGACAGTATGAGATTATTCGTACAACAGAATGTATCGGAGGAGAAAACACTGTTCACAAACCAGTTATTAACTTACATTTTTCACCTCTACTCACATGTAAATATTTTATCACGGCAGGAATTCATAAATACTGCGAAGGAACGCTGTGATAAAAAGCTTTTACCCTTTTCGCTGGTACACCCCAATTTATTACGTTCAGATCTCTTCAGATTGGAGAAAGGATATAAGTCGAAAGGACACCAGTTAGCTATACCTCTATCGGATTTGCAGCGATATTTTGATCTTCCACTTACGACTTGCGTGGTGAAGGAGAACTCCATGGTGCTTAGCTTAAAAGTACCGTTGGTCAGCATCGGCGGACAGTTTCAATTGCACAAGTATGTGAGGACACCTATGTATTTCGACGGTCAGATTTGTCAGCTTCAGCAGCAGGATTTCGTTTTGGCGCGGAGACAGGAGGACGGTGAGATTCAGGTAATCTCGGGAGATCATCTCTCTTCTTGTCGGGCACAGGACGATTTCTTATGCTATCTTCCGCGGCTGGTGCATGGAGGACATATTTCATCAAGATGTATGCATCACTTGTTTGCGGCGACAGAGCTGAAGGACATCCAACAATATTGCAGTTTAAGCTGTCGTCCAGCTAAGCAGGAGTTTGAGATCGTCGAATTTTCGCCTTCGGAGTATATTGTCGCGAATATACAGGCCAACACTACAGTCACTTGCGAGGGAGGTTCGTTTCATCATCTTCAACCTATTCCGGGAGCAATGTATGTGGTTTTACCCTGTCATTGCGAGATTTCGGTCGGCGGGAGAGTAATGGTGAGAAAGACTTTTCCGTGTGACGCAAATGTTGATAAACAACCTCAGGTTCTCCATTACTTACCTTTACATTGGGTTAAGTTTAATTCGTTAAAAATTGATGTTTTGCAACCGCATTTCAATCCTAATTTTGTTAATTTTAGCGAAATTTTAAAAACTGATATAGATATAAAGGTTCCGGAATTTACAGTTCAAGACGTAATATCGTCAGATATATTTCACAAAGTAGATCTTCCGAATTCTTGGGGAGATGTTGTAAATTCCTCTAGTTTTGTTTTTTATATATTATTTGGCTGGTTAGGGTTTTTAACTTTATGCTGTGCATATTTAGGCATCAAGTTGTATGTGTGTAAATTATCTGCTGTAACGGTAGCACAACCCAAGATACATATAATCGATAGTTAAGAGTTATATAGTTACTTTTTGATGGATTAACTGTTTTATTGTTTTTTTTTCTTGACTATATAGTTATGGGTCATAATGTACTTAAAAAGTTTTTTTTTCTCTTTGATTTTTATTGCAGCTTTTGAAGTAGTTCAATGTTGATTCACAAATAAATTATTGTCAATTGAGATTTTCTTTTCATAATAAGTTGAATATTCATGTACGTTTTTTCTCAAGATGAGATTAAATTAAAGTGCAATGTATATTAATGTGTATAATATTGAAAGTTAGTTTCATATATAATCAATGTTATTGTGCAGCATAGTTTCGTTTTGAATTTGATTTGAATGTTTGTAATTTAGTTTGAGTAACCTACCTTTCTATGTAAATGTTTGATTTCAATGTATAGTAGCATTATCAAGTCAATCAGGCACACGTTTGTTTCCGGAGTATATTATTTTGTTTAATCATTATTTTTTTTTTTGTTCCCCTCTTGACTACAGACTCAGGGACGAGTCTTTCAGCGGGATGGGTGATGTGTCACCTGGTCATATGGGACATATATATGAATCATATTTTTATCTCATATTGATCAAGATTTTAGAGTTTTAATTTAGAAAAGTTTAATGAACAATGTTTTTGTCTTTGAACAGTTTTTGTCATCGACAGAAAGATTGTTTATTTCATTTGTTATCAAAATTATTGTAGCTTCTCTTTTGTTTTTGATAACAAACGTGCTCGCTTGTGGGACTGATAAAAATATGTATTTGAAATGGCTTCATGTTTGGCATTGACTGAGTTATATATTAATACCCAAAATTTTTACTTGTGTGGTGTGTGTGAGCTCGTTCGTTAGGACTGTGAGTAAAAGTCCGGCTGTTCTGGTGAAGGGGATAGATTTTGTTCTTGTTTTATAATACAGTTTTCCTGTCACAGTTCGGGCAGTTTAAAGAGAATTGTATTATTGAATAGGAAGGGATCTGAACCCACTTCATTAGATCAGTTTATTTTTATTTTTAATTAATAATTAACGTCGCGTTTCAACCAGTGGATGCCAAATTGGGAAGCCATTATCATAAAGGTAGGTGATTACTGAGTCATTGTTTTAAATTTTCCATAACCACAACAAAATGAATCTTCACTAGCAGCAAGCGAGTAGCCCTTGAAAAATTCATCTGTTTATTATCATTTCGTAATTTCTAATTATAATTTAAATTTTGTACTAATAATTTTTATTGTTTGTTTTAAATATCAAAACCTGTACGTTCTTTTCTTGTTTTTCATTTTCCCACCCATACATATTCGGTGAAGGCACATAGTGCTTACACATTGTATTTTGTTCATTTCATGTATTTATTATTGAAATATTTTCCATATTAGATTTATAAGATTGATCACTGTATTAATCGAATTTGATGAGAATGTATTCAAAATGTCAGTATCCAAACTTCAGAGTTTAAATATTGGTAAAATGTATGATATCATTTGTTTTAATAATGAAGGGGAGCCATAGTTAAAAATGATATAACATAATAAACATTATAGTGAATTTAAATTGATATTTGAATTCAATTTGTAAGCAGAATATTAGGCGGAAGAGTTTGAGTGTAGGCGGAGCTTGAGGGCGAAGGGGTGATGAGGGGTGGAAAATCGTGGTGCTAGTATATGCAGGCAGACCCTGTCTTGCGAGTTAGTGTTGCTGTGAGTCTCTTTTAGTCTCTTGTATTTTGGACAGTGTTCAGTGTAGGAGTGAGTTTTTGGTTTCAGACTTCAATTATCATATAGGGAATTGACTGAGCCAGGTAAAGATTGTATTTAGAATTTTCAATTTTCCTCATTTCAAATCCACACCACCCCACCCTAAAAAGCCCAAATAAGTATATCAAATTTTATAGCATTATAGTAAAGAGCAAACTCAATTATTACTTCTTTTTAAATTCATATCTAAAGACACAATCTTAATTAACTTCTTGAAGCTTACAGTTGAAATTCACTTCTAAGCACAAATAATAGTTTTTCAAAGCAAGGCTCCCCTAATCATATTCATTCTTTAAAATTTATCAATTCTCTTATTTTTGACTATAATCATATTTTTAACTAGAGTTGTTCAATATTTTGATTTAATTCTTATTTTTCAAGTGACCTGATAAAAGTTATAAGAACTGTTCGTTAAATTTTGTTGTATAAAATTAAACTTGAACTGTAGTACTTTCGAAAACTCCATAATCTTGTATATTTTGAATCATTACTATACTTAAATCAATTTTATAAATTCTCTTAAATTCAAAGTTTACTAATAAATTCATAATTAACCTTTGTTTTGCCTTTCACTTTATATATTCCCTTACACACGACCCTGATCTATCTATCTTTATCTTTTTCTTCAATACTATTATTAGTTCAGTGAGTGAAATATAAGTATCCACACAGTGAGTGAAATTATAGTAAAGTAATTATTTTATCAATTCATAGTAATTGATTGGCGCCGGGCAAAATACCGTATAGAGTGAGGGAGTTCGAAACCCACTCTAAACAAAGACCGACAGTGGAAAGAGTTCAAGATTCATTAAAAAAATAGCTATTCCAAATCCTCCATACTCCATTGCCCAACCCTGAAGCTGAATTACTTATCATCCCACCCATCACCTTTTACAATTGTTCAGCAGTTGGTAGAAATTTCTGCTGTATGTAGAGTGGGTTCCATAGGATGAGTAGAAAAGGTATAGTTGGAAAGTTGGATGTGATTGGTTGGGTGTGATGTCTGTTGGGTGGAATAGTTCGTAAGTATTGTGTGTTAGGTAGTATAGGCAGAGACAAACAAATAGGCTTACGCTCATCCTTTCTCTATGGTATAGGTTAGGTTCGGGATTAGTACAAAATCAATCTGAAAAACAAATAACATGACATCATCACTAACAAAATGATCAAAATTGACAACCTAATATCTTCGACTGCCATCAAACAAGAAAGCAAAACATCGAATGAACAATTTCTCCAGTCATGAAAATCGAGTGGCTGCAGTGAACGGTAATAATTGAACCAGTTACAGCTTGAAAACTCAGTGTGGGTGCGAGATAAGGAATGCAAGAGGAGCTCGGTAGTTTGCATAGCCGTAGATCTCTTGGTGAGGCTGAGAACTGCAGATAACGACTTACAATCCCACATCATGTTTTGCATGTTCTATTAATTTTCTCGCAATTCGATTCATTGTATTGAGGTCATCCATATTTAGAGTGAGATTGTAGGTTAAATTTATACTGAAAACCAATGGTATCAATTCAACATGATCAATATAATGAAAACTCACACATCCATTCCAAAAAGTTATTTTCTATAATGCATCATAGAAAAAATGGATTAAAGTTATCTATGTTGTAAAGTTGTGCTCCTTGGAGGGTTATCTCTTATGATAGAGCCCCACGTTATGAAGCTATAATTGTGTAAGGTGGTAAATTGCAAATCCCTTACAGATGATACGATGTTCTGGATATTTATAAGAGCAGTTGTTAAATTCCCTCTTTTGCGAAAAAATTCACAAAAAATTAAGGCCGTCCGGCTCGCAAAATTACTGGGTTCAAACCTCAGCTCTAGCTCAGTGGTAGATACATGAATTTTAAAAATACAATTAATCACCATAAGGTTCAATGATCGGTGATTAATAATTCTTACCGCTGCTTCTATGAAGTTCTTGAAGAATACCAGTGAGGAAATTAAAAGAATATTTGATGACTGATTATCAGTAACCATGTACCCACTAGAGAATAATAAAGACCAACTATAGTTGTTTCTAGTTGATTCTTAAAACGCTCGTCATGAATACAGGTATTCACCAATTTATCCTTCCAAAATTCCTTAGAACTTACAACGCCAGTTCTTGAAGCTCTCTGGATCCTTATATGATATAACTGGAACCTTATTAATATAATTCTCGATATACTTATTCTGGCAGACTAAAATGATTATCATCAAAGGATGATAAATACTGAATGCTCTTAATGGCCTAAGATCAATATTACTTGATTCAATAATTTTATGTGCTGCTGAATATTTATTGGTACTAAAACAGCTCAAACTGTAAATCACGAGATGAACTAGGATAAAATAAATTTCTACGATTTGTATGCTGACATAAAACACAAAATATATTCCCATAAAAAAGTGTATATAAAATATTCGATATCTGTAATTTTCGGTATTTTTCAATATATGTATAAAATTTTCTTATATCTATAATTTCCTTCAAGTAAATTCTTTTCTAAAATCTGAACAATTATCACAGGATTTGCTAGTATTCACAATAGTGAGTTTTGAATTCATAAACACATTATATTTAATACTGATGCTTAGACTTCCAGTCAATCCAAAATTCTACAAATATAAACCTGTTTGGTCCATAGATTTCATATGATATACTTTGCTCAATTAGCAAAAATAATAATTAACAAATTAATATCAAACATGAGATCTCAGGGATTTATATGAGTTCGGGCCGTGCATGGAAGTAAGCTTCCTACATATATCAAATAAATTTATAAAATGTTCTTATGAACTATGTGATATCACTCAACAAGTTGTGACTTTTCTTTAATTCAAGTTAATTTGAATAGCGCTTTTAATTAATTTCCCCACTATACGTAGAAAACCTAAAACGAGCTCATTTGATTTATCACTCACATGAATGAAGTTCTTGACGGTCTCGTGGATTGAATTAATTATTTCCAATAATTAATTAGGCAGGCTCCTTTTGTCTCTGCTGGGCTAACGCGTGTTCCACATTTCTTATAGATTTCTTTCTAAATTAAAGATATATTTATAGGGAATAATTACAATTACGAACTCTTCAGCAACACTGAGTTCACAGATAATTTAACATTCAATACAAATATTTCACATTTGAGAAAGGGGTTGGCTTGATAATTTTAAAATTTAAAAGGAAGAGAGAACCCTAAACTCTATGTGCGTCCTCTCAGGTCGAGATCTTAAGCCAGAAGAAAAAATGAAATTGTAAATTGTAAAAATTTGTAAATTTTTGATAATTTTAAAATTTAAAAGGAAGAGAGAACCCTAAACTCTATGTGCGTCCTCTCAGGTCGAGATCTTAAGCCAGAAGAAGGAGGTTTTCAGAAAAATTTGTCTCTTCCTAGAACAATTTTGTAACTTCTTTCTGATTGGCCTTCTATTTAATAAACTCAATACAATTGGTCGCCTCAGAATCAGGGCTTCCTCAACTTTATAATAGAAAAAATTAAATAAAAAGTTTTTATACAAATATATGGAGTGTTTATCTTGAATTAATTTCATAAATAAATCGTAACATACGATTTTAATAGATAGGTAATACATTTAGTTTTTTATATGAGTTTTGTATACTCTTGGTTTTTCGTGCTTTTTTAGATTATAATAAATATTTATACAGAAATAATAGTTGTCCGTATTTCTACACATTAACCTTCCTTATTATATATAATATATCCTTTGTGAGTAAATTTTATATAATTCAACCTGTTATGCTGGTTGATCGAATGATCAGCTGATTCGCTCAGTATTGATTCCAATAATTATCGATTTATTCAAGATCGACTGATTCTTTTCAAAAATGTAAACAAATAATTCTAACCTCAACGTACATGCAAACTTTTATTTTTCATAATCCGCCAATAATAAGTAAGCCGCTTTATAATTTTTAATTTTGCCAATGGATTCTCATAGTTGTTGAATCACAATTATACATGTTTTCTTATCGTTTTTGATAATACTATTACTCCTAATCGCTAATAATATTCGATTTAAGTTGATTGATCCTTTGACTAGGTCTAACCTTCTTTCCATTTTATAATTCTATTGAAATTCATTGGTTCATTTCAAAATATTTGATGGTACTAAAGTACCACGTGACAATGTTCAAATGCATCTAAATCAATATATTGATTGAATAATATTACAATCGAATTCTAGTTCAATAATTATAATCTGAGTTCTCCATTTTCATACGATTTCATGCTAATTTCACATTAATTTTCTGAGAAATATGAGAATCCCCGAGGGATTATCCCCGATAATATTGATCTATTCATCAAGAAAGACCGAGGTTTTTGCCTCAGTGCAAAAAATCATTTCAGTTTTAAATCCTTATTTTCAGTGCAAATAATATAATAAATAGGCTGCTATATTTCAACAGAGTTATCAAATGGTATGGTCTATCGTAGCTTCTTAGATCAGTCTCTGGAATCATATTGATCTCCTAATTCATTGCTAAAATTTTTGTCCTTTCATAATCACTCAAATTCATGAGTAGGCCTACTCGGTTTATTGTGTACAGTAGAATATCGATATAGCCCGGAATAACTATGACCGGTGTTTGTCCGATTAAACGTAAATCTGGGTTAACCGGGGAATAGGAAAGATATGGGAAATGAACTTACTGTACTTGAAAAAAAAATCAAACTATATTCAATCAGAGCTCGAGGTACTTTGACATTCGCATGGAGATCATTCTCACACTTTGCACAATGAAATTCAACTAGAAATGTATTTGAAGTCAGAACTATGGTCAATTGTTGAAACAAAAAATTTAACCGATCCAGGATATCCGGACTCTTGAGTTAGCGTGGTCCAGGTTAACGAGGTTGCATTGTACTGAAAATTTGGTATATTTGACCAAGTTATGTAAATTTTTCCAACTTTCCAAATCACCATTTGAAATGGTTACCAATGATTTGTAGGGCACCAGAAAATGACATGTATAACCATTATTCTCTTTATGTCATTTTCATTGAACTCGTTCCATTGTCGCAATAATCGATTAAACCATCGTAGTCTTTATGATTCTACTTTTTCTAATCATCCACTCATTTCATACTTCTCCATGAATAATATCCTCCGAATTATGTGTATGATCAGCTACTGCTCACATGTAGAATCAAATCGACAACACTAGACTGATCTTATCGGTGGTAAACTGAGGAGATTATCGCGCAGTCTGACGACCATGCAACGATAAGTCTGGCAAGTGGGAGATCAAGCAGATGTTAAGACGGTCTTCAAGAGTCAAAGGGCACTGGTAATGCCAGGGGGTGATCGGTTAAGAGGGGTACGCATGCGCAAGGGTTGAAGTGGGCGGAGGCAAACTGACGCTGGTGGATCAGTCTGACGCGAGCGTCCACCGCGAACGCACGCGACGTTTCCGCGACTTTCGCCGGCGTGAATTCGCTCTCGCACGCGGAAAGTTCGGGAAAACGGTTCAGGTGGCAGTCAATGGGATTCCTTTGATCAAGCTTCCCACAAAGTAATGGCATTCTAAGTTTTTTTTGCGTTAGAATTTATATGCGTGAAAATCCCTTCTGAAAGGTTTTGTCCACCATTTGAGAGAGAGTTAATCTTTAGGAATATTTGTACGAGGAAATAAAATTCCAATGAATAGATTTAAACGGTGATTTTTATAATGAATTAGTTCCTCCAATATTAAATCTCATACTGCATTTGTCACAATAGTAAATATAATAAAATTAACTACCATTCTGATGAGTTTCTTTGAGATTTGAGAGGAGGAAATTTTTGAAGCCTCTTACAATCTGATTGTAGATCATACAATCAATATTGCATTTTGGTTCCAAAAACTCTATTTCCATAATATTAGTTATTGAATATTCCTTTGTGGATTTTGGTGGAGTCATTATTCTATCTATGAATCGTTCTTAACAGATGATTATGATCTGTAAATCGCAAATCTTGTAGATCCTGAATTCATTCTCAAAACATTATCATTGTAAATAATGGAGGGATTAATCAACTATTATCAAATGAAGAGTAAGGATTCATCCGAAGTGTGGTGACTGTTCTCAGATTTGTATGGTTTTCCTTATTGTTAATAATATTCTAGAGCGATTTAACTGAGACTAATCTGTTCTGTGCTATTCGATTTGTTAATGCAATTAATCTCATTTTTTTCATCAATTTGAGTTTTGGCATACGTTTTTATTGTACATTTTTATAGCAGTGGAAGTCTTCGAGATTTAGCCTATGTTTTATTCATATAGCTCTCATTAGAATTATCGTTCGATTCACTAATATTATACTCTTATTAACATCTATCCGGCTAGAAACAACCTGTTCACCACTCACTGTATTCTGGCAACGAAATCAAAACCTTTTCGTTTCGAGGGGATGTTAGGTGCTGTGCAGTTTTCATTCGGTAACGAATTCAAGTCGAATTACCGTTTCTTACTTATCTGAAACGACCGAAATCGAACCTAAAACGAATATTGAACCGAACGAACCGTATATGTGTGAAAGTAGTCTTACTTGGAAAAGATTCCTTCAATCAATAATTTCTGAGAATATAACAATTTATTGCCTTTCTGAGAAAACTGATTGAATTCTCCTAAGTGGATAGGTTCTATTCTCTTCATCCCGTTCTATTAGTCCATTCAATACGAGTATTCACTTTAGCTTCATCCTTTTATTATTACCCATGAAGATTTGATTCTTCCTTGGGGTTTCGGTTTGAATGGACTTTAGCTGTTCAACTGGCAATTATAATAGAATTTTCTGCTTCTATACCTTGCTGTTATACCTGACTCATGTTTTTCTAATCATTTATCTATGATTTTTTTGGCATTATATCGCTGTATTATTATGATTATCATATTAATCAATCGTTTCTTCATCTCTGAACTAAATTTCTCTTGTGAATTCATGTTTATACAATCATCAATAAAGTCCATTCTATACCGTTTTAATGCACTGCACTGAAACGTATAGTATAAATTATTAAATCACACTGTATCGTTCATCATAGTTACTATTATGTCACTATAATTCCTTGATTCTTGCTCTAAGAGATAATTATGGTATGGTAATTTTTACTTGGAAGTCAATTTAGGAATGAGAATACTCAGAATTGTCTAAATTCTAGTTCAAGTTTATCATGAAGTGGAGTTTGAGTACAATAATTTATTGTACAAATCATGTAATGAAGTACAGTAGACCTTAGCAGCAGAGTTGCAACTCACATGAATGATAATCTGGATAACTAGGATGCAACTAGATGGGATGAATAACTTGTCAGTGCGAGTAGTTCGTGATGAGACAGAAGGGAAATCAGAAACCGAGTTAATGAATTTCCTCCTTGCAGTTCCCATACAATACGAGTTACAACACAATACAATGAAAATTCACTACTTCTGGAATACTTCAGCTGTCCATCCATAAATGGAATAATTGGCCTAGCTCATGTACGGGGGAGGAGATACACAAATACCACTCATGAACTAATAAACTTTCAATTTTTTACATGAACATTCTTAATTTACCGAGGATGGATAGCCTATAGGCTTATTTCCACTGCTATCAAAAAATTATCATAATTCTATATTGAAAACAAATTCATTCAATTTCTGATCCAGAAATGACAAAACTATGAAAACCGAATCAAACGGAGCTTTCTCCAAATGACTCAGTGAAGTATTTGGTAGCACGCGCAACTCATGAATCAAGATTGTGAAACCGGCAGAAAAAACCTTTTGACTCGTGATATTTTCCATAGTTTTCCGATTTTTCTACTATCAGGTTATCAAAATAGAAACGTTTCACCAGGATAAATTTTTTCTCCGATTATTACTTTCTGAGATATGAGCGTCTCAAGTTTGAATTATGGAACAGATTATTTGAAATTCAGTAAGATCACCGGTAAGATCGGATTTATGATATTTTGAAGATGGATTCTCCATGATTGAATGGAGAAAGATTACCCCAAAAATATAAATTTTTGTGAAAGTTATTCTGTTTTTAAAAAATAACCAGAAATAACTGAACCTTAAGTATTTGTAACACAGTAGGCCTACTCATTGGGGATAGAGAGCTTTAAATGATGACTTAATTTTTCATTCCAGATCTCATTATCAAAAAAAAAGGCTAGAGAGAATTTCACTGTTCTAGATATGGCGGAAATTGCTAGAGCTGTGAAATTAACTGGAAATACGAGGTTTTTGGGTCACTCTGTACATCCAGCACAAGGAAATTTTGCATAAAATTAATGGTTCTGGACTTTAACTACAATATATTGCAAGCACCTCACCTATCTTCTATATTGTCAAAAATTTCATACAATTTATTTTCCCACATTGAATGGTACATTATTATGAAACAAAATTTCATGCAAGAAATATATTTAAGATGACGTTTTTGTGTATGATATTTATTATTGATTCCTATATTCTCGCTGTTGAGATTGTATTTTTTGGGGGCCTTTATTAGGAAGTTTAGATTCCCGAGGAACACAATTGAAAGAGGAAAGGAGAGGCAAACCAAATTTTAAATTGAAAATGTATTTATATTTTATAGTAATAATATAACATTATAATATTACTATTAACAAGAATATCAATCTTGAATAAGATTGGAATTAAAAAATCTGGTGTGGCGCACTCACACAACTTTCCTTGCCGTTATGAAAATTGATCACCTGACGCTAGTGTAAACGCGCATCTCAAGTCAAAGATCTGAGCCAGCTGGTGACAGGTCAATAACGCTGGATACACACTGAATCAACAGTTGCCAAAAGTTTGCAATTGAATAATTACATTTTCTCAAATTTCAAGCTTATTTTCAACTAGCCGTCAGGCTCGCTTCGCTCGCCGTATCCTTCGCCGTATCCCTCGCCGTACCCTTCGCTCGCTTCGCTCGCCTGCATTTTTCATTTGAGCATTTTTATCATATGTTAGGACGATCCAGTCGGGGGTCCAGACTAAACGGATATGGCGAGCGAAGCGAGCCTGACGGCTAGTAATATAATATTCCTAGGATTGAAGTAGCAGTGCCCAATCAATTTTTCCGCGATAAATGCATTTAAATCTTCAACTTGGTGCCAACCTAACAAAGTCAACTCAACTTAATGCCAACCTGACAAAATTATTAATTTAGTTGCCAGTTAACAACTGTTTTGAAGAGGTACTCTATCTAGATTATAGTTCTATAGTAACATATGATATGGAAATTTCAATTATAATTAAGAGATTGGGAGAAGAAGAATATACATGCTGAAAGACGAACTTTAAACCCTTAAAAACAACCCTTAGAGTTAAAATATTGCCAAAAGATTTCTTAGTGCGCCTCTAAAGGGCCAACTGAACATACCCACCAAATTTGAACGTTTTTGGTCCGGTAGATTTTTAGTTCTGCGAGTGAGTGAGTGAGTGAGTGAGTGAGTGCCATTTCGCTTTTATATATATAGATTTTAGGTGAAAATGTTACTGGACATTAATTGAAGAAATGTCCATGCTTAATCGTCTCCACCAGAAATTTTTTGTTCAAATTATATCTGAGACCTAATAATTGGGAATCCAAAATCAAACTTTGCATACATGGGGCGGAGCTCCTGAGATTTTTACAGATATGGGACTTGTGGCAGTTGATAGAGCTTATGAATGACTATTTTAGGTATGAATTTGATCAAAATCGTTGGAGCCATTTTCGAGAAAATCGCAAAAAACCCTGTTTTTTACAACATTTTCGCCATTTCAGCCGCCATCTAGAATCGCATTTGATCGAAATTGTTCGTGTCGGATCCTTATAGTGTAAGGACCTCAAGTTCCAAATTTCAAGTCATTCCGTTAATTGGGAGATGAGATATCGTGTACACAGACGTACATACACTCATACACACACACACACACATACAGACCAATACCCAAAAAAAAAAAACACTTTTTTGGTCTCAGGGGACCTTGAAACGTATAGAAAATTAGATATTGGGGTACCTTAATTTTTTTCGGAAAGCAATACTTTCCTTACCTATGGTTCCATGGTAGCAAGGAAAGTAAAATGGAATAGCTTGAAACGTTAGGCATCTTGAGGCTGTTCGGTATTTTTTTTTATTTAAATTGGATAATCTTTTTAAATATAATTGCTAAGATCATTATAAAAGTGAGAAAAAGTGGCAACTGAGATTTTTAAGTGGTCCAATAAGCTATGGGAGTTATGGGTCGTTGAAGTGCTAACTCGGTTTTATTTCCAGATCATAAACGGTTTGGACTATATTAACAGAACGACTCCTTAAGATTAAAAAAAATGTATCTTCCCAAACTGAAACTTCCCATTATCGTTCATGAATAAAAAAGTAACATTTTTTAAAAATTCGATAACTTTTTTATTCTGTCATAAATCGCGAAAAACGCATATTAGAACAAAGCCAATGATATACTGAATGTATTGAAAAAACTCCAACGGAAAATTCGAAACAATTTATGATTTGGAAAGAAAACGGACTTAGCACTTCCTACAACCCATAACTCGCTCATTACACAACTTAAAAATTCCAGTTGCCACTTTTTCACACTCTTATCAACTCTTAACAATTATATTGAAAAAGATTATCCAATTTACAGCCTTAAAGCTGTTCGTTACACTTTTTTATATACTTTTTTTTATATATAGGTAGTACAAGAACTATAACTTGACACGAACTAAATTCTGAAATCTTCAACTGCAATGACTCCTAAGCAGCTACGATAAAGATCGAGAGTTTCATCAAAATTTCTGGAACGATTGATTGCACTCCATCAATTTTGAGAATTAAATTCTAATTAGCCTAATTATTTGCTCTAACTGTTTTAATCTCAATTTATTGTTAACGGAATTATTTGGCTGGTTTTGTAGTTTAGTTGGCTTTTTGTTGCAGGTGTTGATGTGGCCGCACCGGTCACCAGGCAGGTCCTGGAGGACCTCTTTCGTTCTTATCTTCATCGTGCAGCTCATTTTCATCCCTCTCTTGGCAACTGGTGAGTGAAATTGAATTAAAACGAACCTCTTTATTGGAGAAATCAAAAATTTCTCATTACTTTTGAGAAAAGACGTACTCTATTCATTACATGCTTGACAGAATATTATTCTTGGCTGTAAATGGCTTTAGCAAACATTATATATTTAATAATTCATGTCAACTACCAATGCAACTCACTGACACAAAACAATTCAGTTTCATTGAAAAAGAGCATTCTTGTTGAACAAGATCCATATCGAGTCTGTTTGGTGTCTGTTCATGTGGATAAGTATTTACAGGTTCAGATGTTGATTATCAATTGGAATACAGTTGATTGACGGACGATTTCAATAAAGATATATGAAAAAACAATAATATATTACATGAACTATCTTACAAATCCGATTCACGTCAGCGTCAACATAATTATTCATGAGAAAGTAATAGGGATGTACACATATTACTTTACTCTGATATTATTGAACTGGAATAGATCCTCAGAGATGACCACATCTCAGCAAGATAAACACTGAAATAAAAAAAAAAATTGGTTCCAGTAGACTATCAAGATTAGGATATGAGACAGGTTTTATCAGTGCTCCTCTTCATGAAAGAATTATACAAAATAGAAGAAACTGGTGCAGTTATTTGAATAGAAAGCCACCTGGAAGAATGTCCCTTGAAGGCCAAAATTATAGACCTAATGGAAAAAGATATGTGGGGAGGCCAAGAAAGAGATTGGAACCGGAACAGGTGAATTAATAAACCTAATCCCTGAGGTGGAGATGATGATTATGATGATGATGATAACTATTAGAATCTATTGCACATTAATTTCGCGGAATCCAGTATTTCGGATTTCCAGTATCTAATGAAATAATGTTCTTGGTGAAATAATGGGCCATATGAATAAAGTTGAGCATTTGCTTATACTCCTAAAATATGGAGCATTCGCTTCATTTTCTATGAATAAACGTGAGCAAAACCTTTTGCTCATGCTCATCAAAAAAATAGTTTGAGCATTTGCTCAAAAGTAAAAGCTTTTGCTTAAAATCCTATGAATAAACTAGAGCATTTTCTCTACTTTGGAAGCAAATGCTTCAAAAAAGGTGAGTCTAGTCTAGAGCAGCTTATCACATTTTGCTCATAGTAAAATGGCTCAACTAATCCGTATGAGGAAGTGGAAACTATACCAGATACGATCACAACCGATAGTTGAGAACTACAAAGCTCTTATCAGATTCAACCATGATATAAATCACCATTATCCCTACAAAAGAATAAATACAAACGACAAGAAAGACCTTCTATAAAGACAGCCATCACAAAATAGGAGATAGGCATTTAAGAAGATGAGAGTGTTGACGATTATAAGAAGGCTATTGATATTATAAGAATATACTGAAGATTGTTATAGAGATGACATTTTTCCACGCTATTATTCCAAAATTCTTAACTCAACTAACCTAGAACTCTATTCATAAATAGAAAACAGAGCAGACGACGTAAACACAAGCGGTGCACCCTACTTGCATATTTAGCGCTTCCGTGAGCTATAAAAAAAAACTAAGGCTACAAAAGCGAATCAGCTGATAAAAAATCTCTAAAATACGTGAGCATTTGCTCCAGAGTTCAGGAGCATAAGGTGAGAGTATGAGGTAGAGCTTATTGATATAAAAATGATCAAATGCTTTACCTTCTACCTTTTGCTCATGAGCAAAACCTTATGCTCCATGCTCTTGCTCATGAGCATTTGCTCTGGTTTTATTCATATGGGCCATTGTTCTTGGTGATGAATTACCAGTATCTGATGAAATAATGTTCTTGGTTCTGACTCTCACTCATCTCATTAATTTATTGCTATTGAAAGGACTATTTTCTTATTCTATTCGAGTGCTTCTTCAGTGATAGAGATGATCATTTTCTTCGGTGCCAATCTAGCAGTGAATAACACTGCATTGAATAGGAGGTCAGCTTTGAATAGTTTCAATAGGAACTATTCATCATCATAATCATCACGGTACAGAAAATTTAGAGTTGTTTCAATTGAAAATCATCATCATAATGAAAAATATCGAATACAGTAACGAGCATTTGCAAGAAAGTGGAATGTTGATAATGTCGATTAGGAGTTATCAAGGGATACCAAAGGGTCCGGAGTGAAACATTGTAGGTGTTGACTCTAGCTTATCCTATTAATTGGGATAGTAGTTGGAAGTGCGAATTAGACTAATAAACAAGAGAGCAGGTGGATGAACAGAGAGGGAGGTGGGCAGGAGAAACCTCCTCACGCGCCTTCACAACCTGTAAGAGAAGTTTGCAATAATTGGAGAACACCCCAAAGTTGCGCGCATGTGCGATTCTCGGCTTTGATAACAGTGGCAATGATATATTATTGACTATGGCACAGTTGAACTCGACTGGAGGATTATTTGTTAATGAACAAGGCCTATTCCGCTCATTTTCCTATACCTTTATGCCCTGATAAAGGACGTTTATCCCTTTGTCTCTTCCTGCTAATCCCTTTCTACTACGTCCTCCGCCGTACTCCCATCTTTTGTCTTCATTTCCAGCATCTGCTACATCATCATTACCAATGCGAACTACGAAACCTAAACTTCGTTCACTGCTCGCTAACTCACCATAACCATCATCACCATCATCATTATCTACACATTCCCTTCTCCATAATCACTTCTTGATCTCGACGTCAGAGTTAATCTAAGGAACAATAATCTGATGTGAAGATTGATGCCCGGTTAGATGCACGTATACATGCTCGTACTACAAATTCTATCAAATTTAAATACGGTTGATTGACGTCATCAAGTGTCGTTTCTTCTCATAATTTTTTGTTGAATTAGGTCCCTTATGCAACATTATTCAAAAGCGGTTGTACTCTAATAAAACTTACTTGTAGTCAGTACATTAAGATTTTGGAATCAAACTCAGTAGCGATCCGCAATAGAATGATATCTGAGCGAGAGATGAATATCATTCTCCAAGATATTGTTTTTAATTTTCCACACTTCACTCTCTTGGGAAATTAAATCTAGACGCGGTTGACCCTCACTTAGACATACCCTTGAGATCTAACGACTAGCCCTTAATACTTCGACATACCCTTAACCCTCACTCAGACCTAGCCTTGAGATCTAACGACTTACCATTGATACTCAGACATATCCTTAATACTCTTCACGGATACAGTTGCATACAAAAATGGAAGAATTGAAAAAAAATATCCATCCATCACGACAGAGATTTCATCTATTTGAGTGGGTCATCAGTATCTGAATAGCCAAATAACTTTCGAAGCAGAAAAAGTCTAAAGCTTGTGATAAAAGGCTATCGATGTATCTAATCTCACACCCTCCACAAACCAGTGTGAAGCCCCAAATTCAGGAATAACGTCAATTCATTGTCTCTGTTTCTCGGAGGCTTTTAACGGAAATAGCTCCAACTCCCTCAAGCCATATTTCTCCTTGTTTGTAATTTTTTCGGCTGGTTTCTTTTCGAGAACTGTGTACAAGAAGAGTGGGTAGAAGTGGGTAGAATGGGAAGAAGAGGCGATGAGTCCTTTCTTCTGTGCTTCAATGTTTTTATTGTCTAACGCGGCCGCGGCAACAGTAAACAGTTATGAAACGCTGCAAGCACTCTGCTGCAAAATAAACTTCCCATCATATTTACGCCACGTCTCTCAAATGATGAAGAAGAGAGGCCACACAGCTGTTATTATACCACGATTTCAACGGCCAAGTCTCACAACTATCTAGCAAATTTGAATGATTGCGTTTTCTTGTTTCCAAACAATTTCGTTATGAACTTGAATCCTTAAAACTTTCTTATAATAAAATGCATTCATTCCATTGTAATATCGTCAGAACTATCACGGGAGTTTTGATGATTGCGTTCTCTTGTTTTAAAACTATTTTGTTATGAACTTGAATGAACTCTGAAAACTTGAATGCAATTGATCATATTCTAGTCTACAAATCATTATCACATCTAGAATTTATCGAGTTAATAAATTTTTATTAATTATTTTGAGTTTAAGTTTGGTCTTGTTTATTATTATTTTAGTCTATCACTTCAGTTTTGTTCAAAATATTATTCTGGTCCATTATTAAATAAAAAAATTTCATTGTGATTATTTTAAAGTGAAATTTTAGATTATTAATTATCATAGAGTCATTAATATATTCTGAAATATTATCATAGTTGTATACATATTGTAACGATCCATTTTCTTGGTATATGAAAATATCAAAAAAAGTGTCCAATTTTTGACCGAGCGAAGTGAGGTCTACGATTCAAGTCGACAGTTTGGCATTTCTCTTAATGTTTAAATGTTCATATGTTGCGCATTTACGGCGAAACGCGGTAATAGATTTTCATGAAATTTGACAGGTATGTTCCTTTTTGAATTGCGCGTCGACGTATATACAAGGTTTTTGGAAATTTTGCATCTCAAGGATAATATGAAAAGAAAAAGGAGCCTCCTTCATACGCCAATAATAGAGTAAAAATCAGACTATAGAATTATTCATCATAAAACAGCTGACAAGTGATTACAGAGATGTGTGGAGAAGCCAGTCTATTGCTGTATTTCCATAAGGTCTATAGTTTCAATCAGGTACTTGTGGATAAGAATACTGCATGAGGTCTACTGTTCACAGAACTATGTACTAGTAAATAAAATAACATTTCAATTCTGCTATCAGCCAACTAGCAGATAATTGCGGCTATTCTGTTCTATTCTATATATATATATATATATATATATATATATATATATATATATTTGGTCACGTTATTTTTTATAGTTAAATAACGATTAGCCTCCTGCTTGGCATCAATCGGTAGAGCATGAGAATATTTTAATAACTATAAAAATCTGGTCGTGGTTTTACTAGGATATAGTCTCATAAAAATCTTTATAGGCCAAGACATGAGCTTCTACAATAATACTGATAATTTATTAAAAAAAAATATATATATATATAAACTTATACCCTATAGTATTGAGGAATAAAAATAAATCGTACACCATAAAAAATTTGATACATCATATATTAACAAATATCTCAAAAAATAAGTCAAAACAAAAATATATAGAGCGACAGAAATATATATAATATAACAAGAACGAAATCAATAAAATATCACAGGTCAATATTATTCCTCAAATTCCATAGCACGAAATGTTACCATGTGCTTTTATTTCATGATCATATGCATCTATTTGCATGTAACTTCGATATCAACTTGCTGATATTTGTCAACTTGGACGATTCTATTTTGTATATTAGTTTTTTGAATCCGCATGATAAATTGACAACTAATAATCCAAATATATATGAAATTCTATGGTTTCCAATAGATTTATTTATAATAAATATTTTTTATCTTACGGTGCAAGATTCGGCACCTGATGGAATAGATAGATCAATTCATCTAGTGAATCAGAGCTACATTATTATTATTATTATTATTATTATTAGCCGTCAAGCTCCCAGATGGAAGACGCTGAGCAAAATTTGGTTCATTTTTTGTTTTTCTTGTTCTTTTTATCAATCCACCAGTTTTTCATTTTCAGTGAGAACTCCGCTTTCCTTGCTTCACTCCATTTTGTTCCCACTCTTGGCACAGTCATCTCTGGTTTAACTTCCCATTTTTCAACCTTTTCTCTGAAACTGTTCCTGTTGTATATTTCATCATTGTTAATGTTAGCAAGTATTAAGTCCTTCTTGACGTTTTTCATCCATGCACCTCCATTACTAAGGGTTGCTACATATGTTACTATTCTTTTTGTAAGTCTGTGATCTGGAAGCCTCATTATGTGACCATAAAATTTAAGGCGCCTTTTCCTGATGTCTGCTTCTATGTTAGAGTATTCTTCAACAGAGCTACATTATATTATCACAAATTATATTGCAGAAATTAATGATCATATGAATATTGTATTAACAGCCTAGAACTTATTATTATTTGATTGATGGATCTTTTGATATATGGATTGATTCGTTACTATCTAATAAAATACCTTTTAATTATCTTTACTTGCGCAAGTATTTTTTACCAAATTCTTAATTTATAAAAAACCCTTTCCATGAGCTAGCTTTGATTCTTATTTCATTTCGAAGCACTGAGGGCGCCCTATCACTATTTCGAATATTTTTCACTCACGTGCTGGAATTTTCTATGAGCTGCTGATGTCGATCCAAACTCCTGGTGGTCCTGGATCAATTGTAGCCGGAGTCGTCTCTTCCAAGGGGTTAAAAAATTATTCAAAAATGACTTCTGCTTTACATTAGCATCACAAAGTCTTATGAAAAGATTTAATAATTCAATTTACTTTAAGTTATCAAAAGGTATAGTAAGATATTACGCTCTATAATTTTTGGTGACATCTCATGGTGGTGGTTGGCAGGCAAGTGTCGAAGTTCTCTTTTCTAATTCACAATTTTCATTTCTGATTTCCAAATTTACATGAAATTTAAATATTCTGTTCCTCCGCCATTCATGGCTCAAATAGACTGTACCAAACTATCAAATTATACTTAACTTTAACTTTAACTTTAACTTTATCTATACTTAACTTTGGCGATACTTATGTTACATCTTTAATAATTTATTTGCCTTCGGGCCGTATCCAAAACATAAACTGCACAATAATAATTTACAAATTCTTATCATTTGTAGAAATATATACAAATATATTTGAATTGGCTCACTATTGCCGCCTATCAATTGCTAACATTTGATTGGTGCATGCAAATTATTATTGTATTCATGCACCTAGTAACCTCCTACTTCCTTAATACATTTAATTATTTTTGTTTGGGTTTTTTAATATACTTTTTACATGCAAAGTAATTTTATAAAGGTTATAGATTGATTCTTATATTACAACAATTAGCCACGTGTAACCTTTGGTTCCTCAAGTTGAATACGGTTTCCCTAAGGTTCTGCCAAGGTGTTTGGTCAGATTCTACGTTATGCGACTCGGTCGATCATCAGGTCGCCGATCAGTAGATGTTTTACGCCTAACCTCAAATTTTCAATATTTTATATAATATTATACAGGTAGCAAAAATTATTTTCATTCCTATTCGGCTGTTGTACAATTTGGCCATGATGCCTGATATTATCTAATCTTTAACGTTATCATCTTTGGCGATATTAGCCTATTATTTCACTTAGACCTATAAATTTTTC